>NC_136430.1:428098499-428365999 GCF_052849685.1 Lactuca virosa
TGATGAAGCGGTTGATGCTATGTCATGGGATGAATTTTTGTCCAGATTCCGGGCAGAGTTTGCTCAGGCGATTGAGGCATAACAGTTGGCGCGAGAGTTTCTGGATCTTCGCCAGACTACTAAGACTGTGGCAGAGATTACTTTTGGGCCTTCAGAGTATGATTTGGGCCTTGATCTTGGACCAAGCTATGTTAGGGGTAAAATGGTATTTTTACCACAAGTGTGTATTTATGGTGATGCATTGAAACCCAAATGGTTATTGGGTTTTATTTTGATGTTCACAGTTCAGGAATCTGTCAGCCAACAGCCAGGGACCGTCTGCAGTGCGAGGTGAGTTTCCTCCTGGATTGAACGGGTTTAAGGCACCAATGTTGGCCTGTATAGTTTATATGTTCTTGATATTGGATTAGGTGTCTAAGTCCATAACTATAATTGGTATGTACTTGACCCGAGAGTAGCATGGTCCATTTGGGTTGCATATCACCACGACAATTTGATAGGATGGACTTTTGAGAAGAGGTTAGTTATGATTTATTAATATATTATAAGTTCTAATATATTAATATGAAATAATATGATTTAATTAGTATTGATCAAGAATTAATTTGGAATTAATTTAGTGATCAAAAGAGACTAATTAAATTAATAGGGACTAATTATGTAAATTAGTTATGTATATATATGGTTTGGTCTTATGATATATGATGGACTAAGTTTATGGATGAATCCATAAAGAGTTAGCCCACTTGAATCATGGATCATGGATAATAAGCCCAAGTGTATGGATTAGGGTTGACCCATGACTGTTGGATTCCTACACTATATATATATATATATATGACACCCTATAGCCTAAAATTGGTCGGATAAGTTTTGCTAGAGTGGTCTTGGAGAGCCATAACCGATTTTAGTGTGCATAAACTCTCTCAAAAATCATCCTTTGTCTAAGGTGTGTTGTGAACCATTTGAGGTGCAACATTAGGGGCACTAAGTTCTTAAAGGCCAAATACAACAAGTTCTACAAGCTACATAAAGAGGTAAACTCCTAACTAGTATTTTATGTTGTTTATGTCAATTGTTTGCTAGTTGTAGGCTTAATGCTTTGGAAAAAACATTGCATGTATAATTAGAGAAAACATAGATCCAAATCATTTAGGGTTGTATGTGCACCATAGGATGTTGTAGTATACTAAAACCAACGGTGGTATCAGAGCAAGGGTTGTTTTCTATTATATTTGATGCTTGCTTAATTTTCAAAGCGGGAAAAATCGATTTTCTGCATTCTGACTAGTGAACTCGCCGAGTCCACTGGGTGATTCGACGAGTCCACTCAGAAATGGACCAACTCGACGAGTCCAGTTCATGTACTCGCCGAGTTGGTGCTCCAGGGTGCAGATTTTCGAGTTTTTGGCCAGAAATGGATAGGATCATTACCACAAACTGTTTTGTAAATATAAAAATTGTATTTTCTGAGTTGGTAATGATAATCCTCATCCATTTAAAAGTCAATTGTGAAATATTTAGATAATAATATGATTATTTGTAATATTTTATGTGAATTGCCTTGCTATGAGTTAGATTAGATCAATAGAAAGTTATATGATAAATGTTGTTAATCAAAAATTGATCAAAATTGTTCTTGATATGAGTTTTGTAACTTGTCCTCGAGTTATATGAAAGGTCTCATTCATGAACTTTAAAACTCATAAATTTCATAAGTTATGGAAAATGAAGGGTCTCATTTTTAAGAGTCATTTTAAATGGTTTTAAATTCTTCCATAATTTTTCCTCAAGTTATGGAACATGAAAAGTTTTTCATTAAAACCACATTAAACTCATAAGTTATGGAAACCAAAAAGTTTTGACAAGTTTCAAAACTTGCCCTCAAGTTTTGGAATTTGTAAAGTCTCACTTTGCATACTTTAATTCCAAACCCTAGAGTTTTAAAAGTTAAAATTCAACCCTTATACTATTATATGATTATAAGTTTAAAAATTATATATATGTATAAGACAAGTCAGTCTTACCGTTAGTAGGCCTCATTCACGAAGCTGGTCTATAAGGGGGTATAAGGTTATTGCCTATAAAATGGCAATTTAATGGGTGTCCACTCTCACCCACCGCTTCCTTGACTGGTGGAGGGTTGTTAGCCGAACGGGTAGGATAGGACATTAATTCTCCCTCATTAAAAGTATAATGATAAATATAAAGTAACTAAACTTTTATTAAATTCCCAATCTTAGTTACTTTAGGAAAAATGTGAAAATGATGCTAATCCATGAAATTACACTTTGCACCTTGTTAAGTCGTTAGTGGAGCGTGTGTGGTTAACCGACACACTAATATAGGACTGACAATGTGTGGAAAAGGGTAACTTGATGTTAATCATAGATCAATGGAGCGTGTGTGGTTAACCGACACATTGATTAGGTGATTTGTAATATTGGGTGTACCAAGCTAATTTGCATGGTTATTCACACCTTGTTTGTGATCCTCGGCATCCCAGTCACAAACTTGAAGGGAACAATCGAGATTTAGACATGTCATTGAAAAGGGCAATGAATCTCAAAGGATCTAGGAATTTCAAATCCAATTAAAACTTAATAATCTATTTCGTTTTTCATGGTGGAAATTGGTAAATCGTCATTTACCTACCTTCAAATATTATACAATTGGATTACAGCATCCCTTTTCGCAATTGTAGACTATTGTGTTGGGTCCTACCCTTAATATTTCGTTTTGGGTGTTATATTAAGGACTTAAATAAACTAACTTGAATTTCTCCCTCATAGATGTCTAGTTCTGACAACTATGGTCTTCCTTATTTTTATTTTTTTGGAAAAAACCTTCTAATGAAGATGATATCCCACATGGCGATCAAGGTGAAAGATTAATCCCTTTGTCGTGCATTAATGAGATTGGAAATCATAATTCATTTCCTCCACCTCCTCCAATTATTCTCCCTACCCCACAGGTTCAAAGGCTTGAAAAGTTTAAGGTCACTCAAGCCGTATTGGCAAGCAAACAAAAGGATGGAAGTGTGTATGTGCCAACATCTTGAAGATGAAGTTACATATTGACAGGCTGGGAGAGTTGGGTGTCGAAGTCTCAAGGAAGTTGGTTGTTGACTGGGTTCTTCAGTCACTTCCTGACTCATATAGCGGGTTCATTAAGGACTACTGTATGACAGACCACGACATGACCCTTATCGATCTTACCTATTTGCTTGTTGCTGCTGAATCAGCAATGATTTGGTGCACTGGTAAAGCAAATTTGATTGGAAGGTCTACTCCCCAAACTTCCATGGACATTGATAATGGTAACATTGGAAGTCCAGAAAAGCTTTCTCTTCCAAATGGTAAAGAGAAAGGCTAAGTCTGAGATAGTCCAGTATACTGTTCCCAAAAGGTCCATATGTTTCCATTGCCAAGAGAAGGGGCATTGGTTGTGAAGCTGCTCCATTTACCTCAAAGATTATAATGATGGTAAAGTCAAAAAGTTTGACTCTACTTCAGGTAAGTCCAATATCTAACTCTATTAAGTTCCTATTTGGAGATTCTTAATACATGATGTAATGTAATTACATTTTGATGTTTTGTAGAATCGAACAAAAGAAAGGAAGCTTAAAGGAAGAATAATCTGATTCTGATCGCGAAGAGATGGATTTCGATCGCATGGTTCGGTGATCAGAATTTTGAGCTGTTGCTTAAGAGTTGTGATAGATTGCTTAGGAATAGATAACAACATAGTTTTCATTTGTAATTGCCTTGTAAGGAAAAGTTTTTCCGCAGTTTTATAAATAAAGAAAAGTTTTTTTTTTAATTTTATCTTATTTTAAGTTTCCTTACAATGGCATTTGTGAAAATTGTTGTTTATATGATTCCATTAATAGCAATATTGGAAGATGGATTTGATTCTTTCGTTTATGGTAGCGTCAAAATTTACCAAATAAGGAAAGATTCTCATCACCCAAGTTTCAGTTGGATAGAAACTTAGAATCATGCAAGTTGTATTATGTGATGAATGAGAATTTTCATCTTTGGGAAATAAGACTAATTCCTTGTTCACATGTATATGGGAAATAAGTCAAGTGAAGGACTAGGGGATTGGGTACACTTGGTTGTCCGCTGGTCAGGTCCACCACAAAGCGCGATAAGACTATTCGTTATAATTTACTAAAGTTTAGTAAATATGGTTATGCTTACAAGTTTAAGTGTAATTCTGAAACATTGGAGTAGTTTCAATGTTTGGCAAAACGAATGAGAAGAATCAAATTAGGCAGAAAGATAAAAGGTTCTCCAATCTGAAAGGATGGGAGAGTACTTTAGTATCGTGTTTTATGATCATCTTAATGATTATGGAAAACCATATCACAATTGATCCTCTAAGGATATCTTAGTGCATTTGTATGGCTAAGAAGAAGAATCGTGAATTGTTGAAATTGTTAAGTCAAGAAGACGAGTCATACTTCGTTCCAAAAACAAGTCTTAGAGTCATACTCCAAGATTGTGCCTTGAGTGACATAATCTTAAGAAAGGTTTATAACACTTATCAAATACATTTGAAATTGGTAGGTCGTGTTGACATATTCTCGTTTCTGTGCACATTCCAGTTGAAGTTGACTATGCATGTGAGTTCTATGAGTTCTCAATTGTTTGCATAACAACCTGGAAGCAATGGAAGACCCTCGTGCTGCCAGGTGGCAAGAAATTAAGATTGAACAAGTTCAGTCCATATGAGTTTGGATTTGTCACTAACCATGTCTTGTGATTATGGTTTTGAAAAATTCACATGGATAGGAACACATACACCATAAAATCGAAGTGTCATAAGGTTTCTCTCAAATTCATGAAAATGATTGTGAGGAAACGCTTTCACTAAGTAGGTTTTAAGGAGATAGGAATTGTGTTATTTGCATTCTCAAATTCGATTATGATTACACATCCCTCTTCATAGTTCGAATTGTGAGAAATGCCAAAGGTCTAAACATTTGAGACTTATTGCTGTAAGTTCTAAAATTGTTTAGACACACATGTGAGCTATCTAAGGAAAGGTGTATGAGTTTTAGAAGCCTAGATAAAGTCTTATCGAAACATCTCGTTTCAGAAATCTGAACTTTGGTAAGGAAGTCAATAAGTATTGATTTCTAGAAGTCCAGCTGATTTCTGGGTACATGTCAAACCTAGTGGGAGCATAAGTATTATGCTAATAAGAATGTAATTATTATGCTAGTGGGAGCACAATTATTACGTTAAGTGTTGCGAGTTAGCAATGTTAATTATAGAAAACAAAAGTTTCAATTTGCAAAGATGCAGGGTTTGAAAAGTTGTTTTTCTATAATTAAGGGAGAGGAATTATACTTCATTTCAAATCTAAAACCTTAGATTGAGTTTTTTTTAATAAGGATATATATGAATACTATGTTGGAATGGCTCAACATAAGGAAATTATATATATATATATATATATATATATATATATATATATATATATATATATATATATATATATATATATATATATATATATATGGAAATGTTAATTGTGTTCTAAAAATCGATTATGATTACGACATCCCTCTTCATAGTTCAATTTATGAGAACATGGCAAATAGAAATATTATAGCAAAAGACTGATCAAGTATCATGTCTTTATGTAAGACATTACGAATCGTGTCCCATATGCTTTGGGTATAGGATCGATTACATATGCTATAATATTAATCTGTTCTAATTTTCCAAATACCTAGGGCATTAAGAGGGAAAAAGGGACTAGAACAAGATATGACTAAAGTGGTTAAGCAATTGTCAAGGACAAACTGAGGTTTACCAAAGATTGGTTGCTCATGGACAGATGGAAGTATAGTGAAAATTTTGGAAGGACCATATTGACATATTCTGAAAAGAGGTGACTCTTGTTCAGAAGTGATAGTCAAAATGGGAATATGGAAATGTTTCCATAAGTGGAAGTTATTCTTTAAATATGTGTAAGATTAGAAAACTTAATGCAAGAAGGATGTTCAAAGGAATGTACTTTGAATGCGAGACTTCGTTTCCATGGATTTGATCTCCATTGGAATACTTTGTAATGTCTGTTGCCAAGTCTATGTGACTTTTGTGCATAGTCATTACAAGAGGATCATTGCATATAAGTTTAGAATCTAACAGGTTTCAATAAATGGCAAGAATTTGGTATTCTTACATTTGTCATAAGGATTTGGAATTGTGAAATGAGCATCATTGAAATGTTGTCAATTGATCTATTTTCACAAAGAAAGGACCATAGGAAAACATAATGTGCATGCTTGGAGCATGGGATAACTATTGTTTTAATTCAAGTATTAAGTTGATTATTCGAAACATTATACAATGAATAATGAGTAATCAATATGGCGATTAGATAAATGTGTTTTATTTACACTCAAAAGTTTTGGGGCCATATAGGATTAGTATTATTCTTGTGTTTCACTTTGCATGTTTTGACTTCCCGAATAATTAGGTTATTCAAACCATCCACAGTCGATCATACTTTGGAAGTAGGTATTGAGGCAAGACTGTCATGAATGGGTCTGTAGGATTGTCTAAGGTGTTAGACATAGTACAAATTTGCTGCAGTATTCATGAGTACTCCTGTAATAAGATTTGAGTATTGGATTCAACCCACACTCATTTGTATCACTTCATGGATTTTATCACGAGTGATCATGAGACGATAATATCTTATATTCTTGAAACCAATACATGTGAGTTGTAATTTACAAGTTGGTTGCACATTGACATATGTAAACGCACCGGTAACTTGGTGTCATAAAACATATCGATGTGTGTGATTTGATGTGTAAGTACAAGAAAGCATTTGAGTCGAAGTTTATCCATTCCTTTTACCCTTGGAGGGATAAAATCGATATATGTGGGTCCCTCGATGATTTAGTGATGACAACCGTAAGTGCTTGGCCAAGCCTGGACTGATTTGATTTGTTCAATTAGTCGGTCGTCATAAATCGAAAATCGGGAAACAACAGATGGACAGAGAGAATGATTATAATCCATGTCTCATGTCCATATGATATCTAGAATGGAGGAATATATGATCTCTTATCTAATGGAAGAGTCATTGACTAGATCAGAGTTCGACAACGGCTTTTAAGAGCTACGAATGCTAGCCGGGATTTTGGAGTCATACTTTCAATAATAGTTATTAGACTTATCCAAGTGGGAGACTGTTGGATTAGGTGTCTAAGCCCATAACTATAATTGGTATGTACTTGACCCGAGAGTAGCATGGTCCATTTGGGTTGCATATCACCACGACAATTTGATAGGATGGACTTTTGAGAAGAGGTTAGTTATGATTTAGTAATATATTATAAGTTCTAATATATTAATATGAAATCATATGATTTAATTAGTATTGATCAAGAATTAATTTGGAATTAATTTATTGATCAAAAGAGACTAATTAAATTAATAGGGACTAATTATGTAAATTAGTTATGTATATATATGGTTTGGGCTTATGATATATGATGGACTAAGTTTATGAATGAATCCATAAAGAGTTCGCCCACTTGAATCATGGATCATGGATAATAAGCCCAAGTGTATGGTGTCACACCCCCTAACCAAGGATGGCGGAAACGTTTAGGGGTGGAGGACTTCATGTATACTATCACAACAACGAGTATAATAGTGCGCATAGTAAATACAACCATCATAAATATAATTGAAAAAGTTACATCATAGTATGAGTTTACATGTTTCAAAATCAATTACATTATGATGACAAAAATATATAGTTTGACGTCTGGCGTCCCATCCTCAAAAGCAGTTGATTACCTGTTTCTCTGGTTTCCTGAGAATACAAGTAGTTTTGAAAGAGTGTCAACAATTAAGTTGGTGAGTTCATAAGCTTTTGGGTGAAATGTTGGAAAACCTTTATTAGTAAAATGAAATGTATACACAAGAAAAATCCAATATTTTCCTTATAAAATATCATGTAGTCTTAAATCCCAAGACCGAATGCATGAGTGTGTGTTCGTAATTTAAACGAAGAATATAGTTTTGAATAGATAAAACCCCTTTTTGTTTTCCTATTTAAAGTAGAATTTCCCATAAACTTTAAGTGATGTTAACTCCCTATGTGAGTCGCTATAACCATACTACAACCGGATGACCTGTTACAACGTTTTTCAGACGTTAAAATTTGTTATGACTTTTGTCACCCGTAGACCTGCAGGTCCCGCTGTAGCTAGCAACAAGGTGTGGGGTGTCAATCCCAATATAGATCTATACACAATTATCACGCTCTCCCTACAAGAGATTCTGGTTATAACTTATAGGAATTTCTAACCCGTACTCTAAGAGTACATTTGAAGAATTGTCTCACAACTTACGTTAACGAGTTTACATGTAGTGTTTGAGTAAGAACCTTTTCTGTGGTGGGAGTGAAATCCCCCTTTGTGTACCAAATTAGTGATGTGAATTTCCTAAACCATACCTATTATAGTTTATCGTGTAGTAGTTGAAAATCCGATAGTATTGTGGTGAGACCCTTCATGTGTATGTAATAGTTTAACTAATGCATAACTATACTTATTATATTTCATCATGCATTATTTGTAATTACAAAGGACCCTTATACTTGATAGAGTATTTTCTGTTATATAAACATATCACAACAGATAAACACATGAAAAATACATAATCATTAAAGGTTACACTTTGCTCAACATGTTACAAAGTGTTATGAACATTGTAATCTGTTAACTTGTTTTTAACTTTTCTACATTGTTTTAGAAAAGTCATAGAAAAATCATACGAAGTCAAAAATCAAATCCGTAAACTCTGAGAGTTTAGAAAATGTGTCTAGTTCATTCATAATTTTTATTATGATTTTTAGAAGTCTCTAACTTGTATGAAAATGTTCATATTCACAGACTGGTCTGAATTCGCTTTTGAAATGATAGAAAGTTTTGTAAAAATCACCATAAATCATAGAAAAATCGTATTGAGATGTGCAATTAGTCATTTTAAAGCTAAGAGCCTGAAATATTTTCATAATAAACAGTTTTGAAAGACATTAAGTTTAAGATGGTCAAAACAGTCCGTGAATGGAACCAAACTTTCCTGTTGAAAGCTGATGTTTGAGTTTAGTTAAATTTTTGGTGTTTTAACTTGTATTCTCCCCCCTAAAACTTGAAGAAAACATGAAAATGTGGGGGGTATGAACTCACCTTGAGTTATTCCCTGAGATGAAGGTGGAAGAAGAAAGGTTTCCAAGTCAAGAACACTTGGGAGATACTTGAAGATTCGAAGATCCTAAGCACAAATATGATGATATTTGTATAAGAGATTCATGATTTGAGTGAAGGAGTGTAGAGTATTCAAATGTAGGATGAATTTACTTACCAAGACTGAAGTGAAAAGCTCAAGAACAACCTTGAAATCTCGAGTTCTAGAGAGGGAAAGTGAGAGAGAGAAATGAGTTTGTTCTTTGGTGAAGGAGTGAATAATGTGGGAGTAGTGATGAAGATCTTTAGCCCTTGAATCAAGATCTTTGCTGGAGAAAAGAGGGTGAAAGGACAAATAGTTGACTAGGTGGGATGGAATAGTGACTAGGGATGGTCATAAAGTGGGCATGTAAACCCTAATGTGTCATGACTCTTCATTTCCATGACCCATGAGTTTGTAACTCCCATGGAGCATCCATGGAGCATCCTATGGGTGGAACCCAACTTGATAATCCATGGAGCCTCTTAGCCCACTATATAAGATATGGAAGATTTACTTAATCTACCCATATATTTAATTAGTTATCTTTTGATCACTTAATTAATTCTTGATCAAACTAATTAAATAATATTATTAATATATTAGAACTTATAATATATTAATAAACCATAAGTGTTATTTCTCTCATTTTAGTTTATCCAATTGCATGGTGTCATGCAACCCAAATGGACCATGCCGGGTCGGGTCAAGTACATACCAGAAATAGTTATGGACTTAGACACCTTATCCAACAGTCTCCCACTTGGATAAGTCAAATAACTATAACTGCAAGTATGACTTCAGGAACCGATCAGCAATCGTAGCTCTTTCAAGGTCTCTCGGAACTGAGAAGATGATGATACGCCATTTAAGACAAGTGATCATATAATCCTCTGTTCTAGATATCAGCCGGACAAATACATGGAACAATGTCTTACTTATTGTCCAGCAGTTTGTTTCCTGATTTTCGATTTGTTTGACAAAGAACTTAATTGAACACATCAACTTAGTTCTGACCGGGCCCGGTACATAGGTCAAAACAAAATCATCGAGGGGCCCAGATATCAGCTTCTATTCCAAGAAGGAACAGATAAACTTTGACTCATATGTTTGTTCTACTACTCATTGAATTATACACAAGAACACGTTTTATAACACCGAGTTACCAATGCGTTTCCGTACAATCAATGCATAATCAACTCATAAGTAACAAATCATATCTCTAGGTTTGAAGACTTATATGATATTACCGTCTCACGATCACTCGAGATAAATTCCATGAAGTGATTCCAGTGAGTGTGGGTTGAGTCCAATGCTCAGAACTTATGAGCACTCATGAGTGTTGTAGCCATGTCCAACAACTTAGACCTCTGCAACCAATCATGACAGTCTTGATTCATACCTACTTCCGACATATGACCGACTGTGGAGGTTCGAATAATATGATATACCAAACATAATTATTCTGGAAGTCAAAACATGCAAAAGAAATATAGTAAACGATCGACAAGAGATAGCAACACTTTACTCATAAATAAAACACCTTTTATTCATCATCTAATGTCAATTACACTTTACAAATTTCAAGGTTATCTAACTACTAAATCTAATATCATCCTTCAGCCCTATGCTCCGAGCATGCTGAAGATGCTTAACCCGAGTCAGTCCCTTCGTGAGGGGATCTGCTGGATTCTCATCCGATGATACCCTCTTTGCCACAAGGAGTCCTTCTTCTATTCGATGTCTGATGAAATGGTATTTTCTGTCGATGTGTCTGGATCTCCCGTGATCCCTTGGTTCCTTGGCTAAGGCAACTGCACTTTCACTATCACAGAAAATTTCCATTGGCTCTTTAATAGCTGGTACAACTCCAAGGTCTCCAATGAACTTCTTCAGCCATATCGCCTCCTTTGCTGCCTCGCTAGCTGCTATATACTCTGATTCGCAAGTTGAATCAGCCACTGTCTCTTGCTTGGAACTCTTCCAAGAAATTGCTCCTCCGTTTAAGGTAAAGACCCAGCATGACTGAGAGCGGAAATTATCCCTATCAGTCTGAAAGCTAGCATCACTATACCCTACAACTCTCAAGTCTTCACTCCCACCGAGGGTAAGGACCTAGTCCTTAGTCCTCTGTAGGTACTTGAGGATATTCTTTACCGCAGTCCAGTGTGCCTTGCCAGGGTTCCCCTGATACATGCTAACCATGCTCAGAGCAAAGGATGCATCGGTCGAGTACACGTCATAGCATACATGATCGATCCTACAGCCGAATCATAAGGTATTCGACTCATTTCTGCTATCTCAGCCTCAGTACTAGGGCTTTGTATTTTACTCAATCTGGCGTTACTCTGGATGGGTAACTCTCCTTTCTTGGAGTCCTGCATGCCGAATCTCTTCAGCACCTTATCCAAGTAGGTACTCTGACTAAGTCCAATTAGTCTTTTACTCCGGTCTCTTAAGATCCTTATCCCTAGAATATAGGCAGCTTCTCCTAGGTCCTTCATAGAGAAACACTTCCCAAGCCAGGACTTAACTTCCTGCAGAGTTGGGATGTCATTTCCTATGAGTAGTATGTCATCCACATACAATACCAAAAAGCTAACTATACTCCCACTAGCCTTGACATATACACAAGATTCATCTTCACTCCTAGAAAAGCCAAATTCTTTGACTTTCTCATCAAAGCAAAGATTCCATTTGCGAGGTGCTTGCTTTAACCCATAAATGGATTTCTCAAGCTTACACACTCTATTAGGGTACTCTGTATTGACAAAACCCTCTGGCTGACTCATGTAAACATCCTCAGCCAACTTTCCATTAAGGAAAGCGGTTTTGACATCCATTTGCCATATTTCATAGTCATGAAATGCAGCTATGGCTAACAGAACCCTAATAGACTTAATCTTGGCCACTGGAGAAATGGTCTCATCATAATCAACTCCCGGAGTTTGTGAGAAACCCTTTGCAACCAGTCGTGCCTTATAAGTGTGTACATTACCATCCATGTCGGTCTTCTTCTTGAAGATCCATTTGCACCCTACAGTCTTACGACCTGGTACATTCTCAACCAAGTTCCAAACTTGATTGTCATACATGGACAGTATCTCGCTGTCCATTGCCTCTTTCCACTTGGCTGACTCAGGGCCTGCCATGGCTTCCGCGTAACTGTTAGGTTCATCCAGACCTGTCAGTGTCTCATCACTGATAAGTGTATCACCTTCCGCAGTAATATGGAATCCATAGTAATGCTCAGGTGCATTCCTAACCCTTGTGGAACGCCTCAGAGGTACAGACTTGTCAATTGGCTCAATAGAAGTTTCCTCCTCAAGTTGAGTGCTAAGGTTTGAAGTTCCTTCACCACTTGACTCTTGAATTTCTTCAAGGTCAACTTGCCTCCCACTGTCTCCTTGGCTTATGAAATCTCTCTCTCGAAAGAAAGCCCTCCTAGCTACAAAGACCACATTCTCACTAGGTCTGTAGAAGAGGTAACCAAAGGATTTCTGTGGGTAGCCGATGAAAATACACCTCTCACTTCGAGGTTCGAGCTTATCATGAGTCTCGCGTCTCACGAAAGCCTCGCAACCCCAAATCTTAGTGTGGTCTAGTTTGGGTACTTTACCAGTCCACATCTCATGAGGAGTTTTGGCAACTTTCTTTGTGGGGACTAGATTAAGGATATGGGCGGCAGTCTCTAAGGCATACCCCCAAAATGAGATTGGTAGCGAAGCTCGACTCATCATGGAACGAACCATATCCAACAAGGTTCGATTACGCCTCTCAGCTACACCATTCAACTGCGGTGTCCTGGGAGGTGTAAATTGTGAGACAATCCCACATTCCCTAAGATAGTCGAGGAACTCTGAACTAAGATACTCACCACCTCGATCGGATCGAAGCATCTTAATGTTCCTGCCCAATTGATTCTCGACTTAGTGTTTAAACTCTTTAAACCTCTCAAAAGTCTCTGACTTATGCTTGATTAAGTAGACATATCCATATCTACTGTAATCATCAGTAAAAGTCAAATAATAACGATTAGCATCCCTTGTGGCATGTTTGAAGGGCCCACACACATCCGTGTGTATAAGATCCAACAAACCTTCACCCCTCTCACAAGAACCTGTGAAGGGTGACTTTGTCATTTTTCCAAGTAAGCATGATTCGCAACTATCATCTGACTTTAGGTCAAATGACTCCAAGACTCCATCCTTTTGGAGTTGGCCTATGCGTTTCTTGCTTATATGTCCAAGACGACAATGCCATAATGATGCTTTATCCATGTTATTATCATTAACATAATCAATACACAATACGTTATTTCCTAAGTTATCAACCACAGATACAGTTTCATACACACCATCACAAGATAATGCTTTAAAATAAAGAACATTATTAAAGAAAGCATTAATCGAACCAACTTCATTATCAAATGAAAAGGTGAAAACTTGTTTATTTAATGCATGAAAGGAAATAATATTTCTTGCCATTTCTGGCGAATAACAACATTTATTCAAATCTAAACTAAACCCACTACCTAGCGATAAAGTATAAACTCCAATCTTGGTGACAGGTAAAGCTTTCCTATTCCCCATGATTAAGTTTATTCTTCCATGCTCCACATTCTCACTTCTTCTTAGTCCCTGCAAATCAGAACAGATATGAATACCACAACCGGTATCAAGGACCCAAGAGTTAGAATGGGGTGAGTTATTAGATAAGATAGTGTAAATACCTGCATGGTTGGGTTTAACTTTCCCATCCTTCACATCTTGCTAGTACTTTGGGCAGTTCCGCTTCCAATGTGACTTTTCATGGCAATAGAAGCATTCAGCCTCTTTAGGGTCAGAAGAAGGAGTGACGAAACCTTTCTTGGTTCCACTTGAAGAAGATCCATCAAGGGTCCTAGCCTTGGTACCCTTCGAAGAGCTCTTCCTCTTCTTCCCTCGACCTTTCCCGATTGCCAAAACCGGGGCGGAGTTTGGAGTAGGAGTGTTAACAACCGACTTACCCTTAAGACCTATTTCTGCGGTCTTGAGGAGTCCCTGAAGTTTGCTGAGTGTGACCTCTTCCTTATTCATGTGATATGTCATGCGGAATTGATCATAGCACGATGGTAAGGAGTGCAAAATGATGTCTATTGCAAGCTCCTCAGGGAAGTTCACATTAAGCTTCAGCAACCGATCCACATACCTTTGCATTTTCTGCATGTGGCTCGTGACGGATTCCCCGTCCTTCATCATGGTTGTTATGATAAAGCATATGATTTCATACCTCTCTTGTCGTGCACTTTGATGGTATCTTTCCATCAGATCTTGGTGCATTTCAAAAGGGTAGAAGTCCTCATAGGACTTTTGGAGTTCCGCTGTCATGGTGGCCAACATGATGCATGCCACTTTTGTAGCATCCCTTTCATGTGCCCGGAAGTCAGCGATCTCCTGGGGAGTTGCAGTGGTCTCATCAATCTCCTTAAGCTCCTTGTCAAGGACATTTTCTTTGTCCTCGTAGCGGGTAATCATCCTGATGTTTCTGATCCATTCATTGAAGTTGGATCCATCAAAAATGACTTTCCCACACAAGTTCATAAGGGTAAAGGAGCCATTAGGATTAGAGCCAGAAGCAGCATTGTTTGAAGACATCTGAAAGAAGAGAACAAGATTAGTTTAGATATTAAGAGAGTCCTTAATAAAACACCCAAATGTAATATTAAGGCTAGGATCCAATCACAATATATTATAACTTAGAAGAGGTATGCCGTAATCCAAGCTATAACATATTTGAAAGGTAGGTGAATGACGATTCACCAATTTCCACCATGAAAAACGAAATATAAATATTAGGTTTTTAATTGGTTCTTAGAAATTCCTAGATTCTTTTGAGATTCAATCAACTTTTCAAAGGCATGTTTCAATCTCGAGTGTGCCCTCCAAGTTTTGTGACTGGGATACCGAGGATCACAAAACGAGGTGTGAAGTAACCATGCAAATCACTTGGTACCCTTAAAGTTTATCACTCAATCGATGTGCCGGTAAAGCACACACGCTCCACCAATACTATGATAAACCTTAAGTCACCCTTTACCTACCTTGTTAAGTCCAAGTTAGTGTGCCGGTTAACCACACACGCTCCACCAACGACTTAAACAAAGTGTAAAGTGTAATTTCATGGATTAGCACCTTATTCACATTTTTCCTAAAGTAACTAAAATTGGGAATTTAATAAAAGCATTTAGTTACTTTATAATATTCATCATACTTTTAATGAGAATTTATAAGTCCTTGTCCTACCCTTTCGGCTAACGACCCTCCACCGATTACGGAAGCGGTGGGTGAGAGTGGACACCCATTAAGTTGCCATTTTATAGGCAACAACCTTATCCCCCCCTTATAGACCGGCTTCGTGAATGAGGCGTACTAGCGGTAAGACGACTTGATCTTATACATATATATATATATATATATATATATATATATATATATATATATATATATATATTAGTAACTTATAATATTATAAAGTATAAGGGTTGAATTTTAACTTTTAAAATTCTAAGGGTTGGAACTAAAGTTTTAATTAAGACTTTACTTGTTCCAAAACTTGAGGGCAAGTTTTGTAAACTTCCAAAACTTTTCATTTCTTATAACTTATGAATTAATTGAGTAATAAAAATGAAGACTCTTCATTTTTATAACTCTTGTGTTCTTTTAATGGCTTTAATAAAAGTGAGACATTTGGTTTTCCATAACTTGAGGACAAGTTATGGACTCCATTAAAACACATTATGATCATGAATTAAACTACCATGAAGGTTACAAACAATTCCTATGATCATCTAATCTTCATAAGTTCAAGAACATGAATATGAACACTTTCAAGAATCAAAAATTACACTTAAAAACTTGTAATTTTGATAATTGCCATTGTAAATGGATTAGCATAAACATTACACCATCTAAAACAAGTTTTAAAACACCAAAACAGTTTAGGGTAATGTTTCTAGTCCATTTCCAGCAACAAATGTCGAAATTCTGAAAACTGCAGCCTCTACTCGTCGAGTGCAAGAACAGACTCGACGAGTAACTTGCATTTGTTCATGGACTCGTCGAGTCCCCCCATGGACTCGGCGAATTCATACGAGCAGAAAACAGAAAAACGATTTTTTCAAGCACTTTGCACAAAAAATCAACAAACAAGCCTAGGCTCTGATACCACTGAAGGGTTTTGAGCATTCTAACACTTCCTAAGTGTACATGCAACCCTAATAACCTTGGATCTATGTTTGTCTAATTATCATGCAAAGTTGAATTCCAAGGTTATATTCCTATCTAGCATACATGGGGAACATTTTTAACTTGAATGAAAGATAGAATAACTTACCTTGTTGTTGATTATGATCCTTGAAACCTTGTGAGTCTAGCACCCCAAGTGTGATGCCTCAAATGCTTCACACAACACCAAATGCAAAGGAGTAAACTTTGAGAGAATCTTACACTTGCAAAATCGGCTCTAGCCCTCTTGATTCTTGCGTGCCACCGATTTTGGTGGAGCATGGGTTCTTTATATAGTGTTGACACATCTAGGGTTACACCATGTAAACCCTAATGTGTCATGACTCTTCATTTCCATGACCCATGGGTTTGTAACTCCCATGGAGCATCCATGGAGCATCCTATGGGTTTAACCCAACTTGATAATCCATGGAGCCTCTTAGCCCACTATACAAGTTATGCATAATTTACATAATCAACCCATATATTTAATTAGTTATCTTTTGATCACTTAATTAATTATAAATTAATTCTTGATCAAACTAATTAAATACTATTATTAATATATCACACATGATCTTAGCATATCTTCCAGAGTTTGAATAGTTCTTTCGCTCTGCCCGTCAGTTTGAGGATGGTAGGCCGTATTCATGTCTAGCATGGTCCCTAGAGCTTTCTGTAGGGATTGCCAGAACCGTGAAGTGAATCTACTATCTCTGTCAGAGATAATGGATATCGGCACACCATATAGTCGTACAACCTCTTTGATGTACGTCCTAGTCAACTTCTCCATCTTGTCGGTCTCCTTTATGGGCAGGAAATGCGCGGATTTAGTCAATCTATCGACGATCACCCAAATGGTATCAAGACCACCCGTTGTCTTAGGCAGTTTGGTTATGAAATCCATGGTTATTCGTTCCCACTTCCATTCGGGTATCGCAGGTTGCTGACGCAAACCCGAAGGCTTTTGGTACTCTACCTTAACCTTGGCACAAGTCAAGCACTTGCTCACGTATGTGGCGATCTCGGCTTTCATGTTCGGCCACCAGTAGAGTTTCTTCAGTTCCATGTACATCTTGTCTGAACCGGGATGTACGGAGTATCGTGTTTTGTGTGCTTTATTCAGGATGACGTCCCTGAACTCGCCGAATCTCGGTGTCCAAATTTGGTTCATGAGATAACGAGCTCCGTCGTCCTTGACTTCTAGATTCTTATCCATTCCTCTTAAAGCCTCGCCTGCCACATTCTCAGGCTTCAAAGCTTCCAGCTGGGCCTCTTTGATTTGCATGGACAGGTGCGAATGGATTGTCATTGTTAACGACTTTACTCGGCGACCCGAGTATTCTTTTCGACTTAAGGCGTCATCTACCACGTTGGCCTTGCGTGGGTGATAACGAATCTCACACTCGTAATCATTCAGTAATTCTACCCATCGTCTCTGCCTCATGTTGAACTCTTTTTGATTGAGGATGTTCTGAAGGCTTTTGTGGTCGGTAAAGATGGTACACTTTGTTCCGTAAAGGTAGTGCCTCCAGATCTTTAGGGCGAATACTACTGCTCCCAATTCAAGGTCATGCGTGGCATAGTTGACATCGTGCGTTTTTAATTGCCTCGATGCGTAGACGATGACCTTTCCTCGTTGCATTAACACACACCCTAGACCCTGGTTTGATGCGTTGCAGTAGACCGTAAAGTCTTCAGCTCCCTCGGGTAGGGACAAAATCGAGGCGCTGCACAGGGCTTGCTTTAATGTTTGGAAAGAGGTTTCTTGTTTCTCTACCTAGCTGAAGGCCACACTCTTTTGGGTTAGGGTGGTAAGTGGTTTGGCAATCTTGGAGAAGTTCTGGATGAACCTGCGGTAGTAGCCAGCGAGGCCTAAGAATTGGCGGATTTCTGTAGGCGTCCTTGGTGCTGACCAATTCTCAATCGCCTTGATTTTGGAGGGATCCACATGTATCCCTTTCTCGCTAACCACATGACCTAGGAAGTCCACTTCTCGGATCCAAAATTCACACTTCGAGAATTTTGCATACAATTTCTCCGCCCTTAGAGTCTCCAATACCTGCCGTAGATGTTGGCTATGCTCTTCCTTACTCCTGGAATAGATCAGGATGTCGTCTATAAAGACAATCACGAACTTGTCTAGGTAAGGCCGGCACACCCGGTTCATTAGATCCATGAACACTGCAGGTGCGTTTGTTAATCCGAAGGGCATTACTACAAACTCGTAGTGACCGTACGGAGTTCTGAACGTCGTTTTGGGAACATCCTCCTCCTGAACTCGTAGCTGATGGTATCCCGACCTCAGGTCGATCTTTGAGAAATAAGATGCTCCTTGGAGTTGGTCAAATAGGTCGTCGATTCGGGGCAAAGGGTATTGGTTTTTTATGGCGAGCTTATTTAGTTCGCGATAGTCGATGCACATGCGGAACGATCCATCCTTCTTTTTCACAAACAGAACTGGTGCTCCCCACAGCGAGAAGCTGGGTCTAATGAACCCTTTGCTCAGTAGTTCGTTTAGTTGGCTGGATAGTTCTTGCATCTCGGCTGGCTCTAGACGGTAGGGCGCTCTGGCTACGGGGGTAGCTCTGGGGATTAGGTCGATTCGGAATTCGACTTGTCGTGCGGGTGGAACTCCGGGAAGGTCTTCCGAGAATACGTCAGAGAAATTACAGACCTCCAGAATGTCCTTGATGTTTTTCACCTCTTGTTTCTTATCCACGACGTGGGCTAAGAAGGTGTGGTATTCCTTGCGGAGGTACTTTTGGGATTTGACACAAGAGATGATTTGTAGGTTCGCACTGGGTTTGTCGCCCTAGACGACAAGAGTTCTCGGCAGATTAAGGCATACGACCCTTTCGTAACACAGAATGTCAGCACGATTTGAACTTAACCAATCTATGCCAATGATGATGTCAAAGCTTTTTATTGAAACTGGCAATAGATCGATTTTGGATGAGTGATTGTCTAGAGTGAGGGTACACCCTGAGTATATGTCACTAGTGCTTTCTGTTTTTCCATTAGCCATCTCTACTACGTATGTATCTTTTAGTGATTGGGGATTTTGTTTTAATATTTGTTTGAATTTGTGGCTAACGAAACTCCTCTCTGCTCCACTATCGAATAATATGCATGCATATGAGTTATTGAGGAGAAACGTACCAGTAACCACCGCGGGATCCTCCCTTGCTTCTCCTTGCCCTATGGCCAAAATCCTTCCGACACCGCTGATGTTTGCATTTACAGGCTTTTGGGCAATCCCTCTTGTAGTGCCCAGTCTCCCCGCAACCGTAACAGGCTCGGCTTGCTCCGGCATTGGCAGCCGGGTTGGCTTGTTGGGCAGATGCCCTGCAGAAACGGGCGGTATGCCCCTTTTTGTTACAGCGGTTGCAGTGCATTTCTCGAAAAGGATCGTTGTGATGAAAGTTGCACTTGGGAAGAGTTCCAGCATATTGTCTCAGTGGTGCTGGAGTGGAAGGAGTAGTGGCAGCATGGATGGCAACAGTTTGTTGCTTCTTTGCGGGGCCCTGCGCCGGTTGCTTCTTTTTATTATCCCAAAATTTCCTCTTGTTGTTCCCTCGTCGTGCTTGATGGAGGTGGTTGTCATAATGGCATGGCCGGCCCGATGATCAATGAGGTTTTGTGCCAACTCCTTGGCACTCTCGAAAGTAGTTGGTCATGAGGCCAACACACTATTTTGAATCTGGGAAGATAATCCCGAGAGATATCGCTCCACCTTCTTGCTTTCCGGAGTGACCATCGCCGAACAGAGGAGTGCTAGATCATTGAATCGGGCAGTGTAAGCTGTGAGGTCAGAGCCCGTCATCTTGAGACTCCAAAGTTCCTGTTCTAATTTCTGCACTTCACCCCTTGGGCAATACTCCTTCAGCATCATGGTTTTCAAATCTTCCCAGCTTATTGAATTAGCCACGG
This sequence comes from Lactuca virosa, assembly GCF_052849685.1. Classification (NCBI taxonomy): domain Eukaryota; kingdom Viridiplantae; phylum Streptophyta; class Magnoliopsida; order Asterales; family Asteraceae; genus Lactuca; species Lactuca virosa. Next base: position 428,118,967 of record NC_136430.1, read on the forward strand.
CGAGAGTTAGGGATTTTACGTGGCCATTCCACCAAGTAAGGGCCCTGCCGGTGAAAGTGCGAGCTGCGAATTTGACTTTGTTTGCTTCAGGGCACGCACAGATTTCGAAGACAGATTCGGTCCTCTCGAACCACTGCATCAAATCGATGACTCCCCCGCTTCCATTGAACGAATCGGGTTTGCCATTTGTAAAGTCCTTGAAGGAACACTCTCTTGAACGCCCTTGGCTATCTCCTTGAGTGGAGTTATTAGTACCGCTCCCGGTGCTTCTGGCACCGTCGGTGCTGATTTGGGACATAGCAGCTGTCACCGCAGCTGTGACTGCAACTTGGAACATTACCGGGTCATACTGGGGAGGCGGCGGTGGTGGATCTGTTTGTGTTCCGCCGATGCGCCTAGCAGATCTACGAGGCGGCATTTTTCTGTTATAGAATTTCAAAGACGAAATGAGTATAAGTCTTTTAGTAATGGTTATCAGTTGGGAGGCACAAAACTAGGTTATTAGTTTTCAAGTATAGTATTTCCCGATTTTTGAATGTTGCAGACAATTCATAGCAGAAGTCTATATAAATAAACTTATGAATTTAGTAGTAATGATTCAAATGAAATCTTTGAAATCTTTGTTCCATGCCTGGCCTACTCATAAGACCACCTAATGTATACTAGTTGTGTATAACTAAGGTCCAACAGACCGTCGAATTTAATGAGTCTGCCCTGAGCCCACAACCAAACAAGGAACATGATCCAAGGCGGACTCACCATTTCTAAGTCGATAGCCTCTTGATTACACATAACTTCGAGGTATATATTAAATAATCTCAGAGTTACCATAAGCAAATTGTTTGTTAATGCCATGTTACGCAATTTGAGGTGAATCCCAATAAAATAAAATGCATGCCAATTTTCATTGATATAATTTAGTACATGATTTTTGGAAAATTTGACCTTATAGAAGGTCTACATTACATCAACGTAATAGAGAATTTTGATAACACATAGACCCTTTCACTAGTGTAATCACTTAGACGCAGGGTCAAACCTACTTACAGGAAAGAGTAGTCCTAACACATACTCGTAAACCTAGTTTATAACAAAATGTGAGTAGTGCAAGCACTACTCGAGGCGGGTGGTATCAGCTGGTCCACCGTGGCCCTGGGACGAGGTCGAGGCTCCCTGTAGCTCCGCAATCCGACGTTCGGCCGCGATCACTCTCTCCTCGAGAGCTGCGTGCCTTATCTGGTATTCCCTTACCTCCGCCCGAGCGGTGGTAAGGTCCTCGATGAGTTGATCCATGGGGTAGAAGTCTCTTTCCAGGTCCTGGGTACGAGCATCGGATGCATCCACCACAACGTTGAGGTCCCGAACTTGATTCGTCATATATCGATTCTGGTCCCCAAGATTCGTGATCTGCTGGATCACGACTGGGAGGGCTCTGTCAGCTGGTCCCCCATTACTGAGATCGTAGTAATCCCGTTGGTCGCCAAATGGTGATCGTTGTCGTTGTTGACGGCTCCACCTCTCGATAACTGTTTCCCAACGGGGCTCGGGCCCGTTGTAGCCAAATCAGTTCGCAGGCACCCTGGCGATGTAAGGAGGGTTGATGACTTCCTTCTCCGGCTCCTCTTCTTCCTCTTCGTCCTCCAATTCCTCTTCTTCTTCGTCCTCTTCGGGATATTCTTCGGGTTCCTCCTCGAACAATTACTCGGGGTCCTCTTCTGGTTCTGCTTCCAACCAACCACCATTCCCCTGGTTCGGAAAGTAGGGGTCTCCGGGTAAATGAAATCCTGCCATGTCGTCTGTACGAGAAAAGGGGGGGGGGGTGTAAGAGGCACATAATGGATTTAGAAATATTGTGCTTAGCTAACAAAAATACTCCTATAGTATTTTAACGGTTGTGTTTGATTCTTAACGTGTTTCTTGTATGGGTGTTGGTAAGTTGATAAACTTGTTGTCCACTATGACTATCCCCTGGCATATACTAGTCACTTCTCGGACGAATATAGTTGATCAGGCTATATTCCTCCCAGACTTGATTGCATATCCCAAGGCATATTCACATTGCACAACTCCTCTATTTTTAACTTTTGCATTTTCCTTAGACGTGACACTATACCGGTATGCATGTATGTACATATACTTTTTTCATAAAACTAACGCTTTTATTATTTTAGAAGTATACTTGTAGGGAAAACTTCTAAATCAGAGAGTCTTAGTCCCTTTATGTTTATAGTTTGTATATCTTATGTGGTTTGATATACTATGTTCACTATAAACAATGCTCTGATACCAATCTGTCACACCCCCTAACCAAGGATGTCGGAAACGTTCAGGGGTGGAGGACTTCATGTATAGTATCACAACAACGAGTATAATAGTGCGCATAGTAAATACAACCATCATAAATATAATTGAAAAAGTTACATCATAGTATGAGTTTACATGTTTCAAAATCAATTAGATTATGATGACAAAAATATATAGTTTGACGTCTGGCGTCTTATCCTCAAAAGCAGTTGATTACCTGTTTCACTGGTTTCCTGAGAATACAAGTAGTTTTGAAAGAGTGTCAACAATTAAGTTGGTGAGTTCATAAGCTTTTGGGTGAAATGTTGGAAAACCTTTATTAGTAAAATGAAATGTATATACAAGAAAAATCCAATATTTTCCTTATAAAATATCATGTAGTCTTAAATCCCAAGACCGAATGCATGAGTGTGTGTTCGTAATTTAAACGAAGAATACAGTTTTGAATAGATAAAACCCCTTTTTGTTTTCCTATTTAAAGTAGAATTTCTCGTAAACTTTAAGTGATGTTAACTCCCTATGTGAGTCGCTATAACCATACTACAACCGGATGACCTGTTACAACGTTTTTCAGACGTTAAAATTTGTTATGACTTTTGTCACCCGTAGACCTGCAGGTCCCGCTGTAGCTAGCAGCAAGGTGTGGGGTGTCAATCCCAATATAGATCTATACATAATTATCACGCTCTCCCTACAAGAGATTCTGGTTATAACTTATAGGAATTTCTAACGCGTACTCTAAGGGTACATTTGAATAATTGTCTCACAACTTACGTTAACGAGTTTACGTGTAGTGTTTGAGTAAGAACCTTTTCTGTGGTGGGAGTGAAATCCCCCTTTGTGTACCAAATTAGTGATGTGAATTTCCTAAACCATACCTATTATAGTTTATCGTGTAGTAGTTGAAAATCCGATAGTATTGTGGTGAGACCCTTCATGTGTATGTAATAGTTTAACTAATGCATAACTATACTTATTATATTTCATCATGCATTATTTGTAATTACAAAGGACCCTTATACTTGATAGAGTATTTTCTGTTATATAAACATATCACAACAGATAAACACATGAAAAATACATAATCATTAAAGGTTACACTTTGCTCAACATGTTACAAAGTGTTATGAACATTGTCATCTGTTAACTTGTTTTTAACTTTTCTACACTGTTTTAGAAAAGTCATAGAAAAATCATACGAAGTCAAAAACCAAATCCGTAAACTCTGAGAGTTTAGAAAATGTGTCTAGTTCATTCATAATTTTTATTATGATTTTTAGAAGTCTCTAACCTGTATGAAAATGTTCATATTCACAGACTGGTCCGACTTCGCTTTTGAAATGATAGGCAGTATTATAAAAATCACCATAAATCATAGAAAAAACGTATGGAGATGTTCAAGTATTCATTTTAAATGTAAGAACCTGAACTATTTGCATAATAAACAGTTTTGAAAGAAATTAAGTTTAAGATGGTCAAAACAGTCCGAGAATGGAACCAAACTTTCCTGTTGAAAGCTGATGTTTGAGTTTAGTTAAATTTTTGGTGTTTTAACTTGTATTCTCCCCCTAAAACTTGAAGAAAACATGAAAATGTGGGGGTATGAACTCATCTTGAGTTATTCCCTGAGATGAAGGAGGAAGAAGAAAGGGTTCCAAGTCAAGAACACTTGGGAGATACTTGAAGATTCGAAGATCCTAAGCACAAATATGATGATATTTGTATAAGAAATTCATGATTTGAGTGAAGGAGTGTAGAGTATTCAAATGTAGGATGAATTTACTTACCAAGATTGAAGTGAAAAGCTCAAGAACAACCTTGAAATCTCGAGTTCTAGAGAGGGAAAGTGAGAGAGAGAAATGGGTTTGTTCTTTGGTGAAGGAGTGAATAATGTGGGAGTAGTGATGAAGATCTTCAGCCCTTGAATCAAGATCTTTGCTGGAGAAATAGGGTGAAAGGACAAATAGTTGACTAGGTGGGAAGGAATAGTGACTGGGGATGGTCATAAAGTGGGCATGGGAGGTTGCTTGTGTCATAACTTTATGGAAAAGTCAACACTCCTCCTAAAAATCTTATCCAATTGATTTTATTCTTAGACTAAGATTTTCCCTCAAAACTGATTAAAATATGAATATATAGGGTCTTATGTGTCAAAATATGAGTTTGGGTGAAAATCCCACGTTAAAATCATGAAAACGGGCTTAAAATGAAGTCGGGGTCGAAAACCTGGAAGAAAATGGAAAATTCCGAAGTCTGGCCGAAGATTCGGTCCTTAGAGGGTTAGAACCGAAGGCTGGTTCGGTTGGTGGATTAGAACCGAGAGGGGGGGGGGGTTCGGTCCGAGCAGTCACGCAGGCGAACCATGGAAGAAGGACAGAACGTATACTGAACCGAAGGTGAGTTCGGCCCTATAAGAGGAGTTCAGTTCTAAGAGGTTTTGGTTTCGGCTCCTCAGGAGGGTTCGGCTCCTTTACTTTGTTTTAGTTTATATGATTAATCTAAATTACATGGAATTTGTTTGATTTGAATTACCTTAATCATATGAGTTTAAGAAAGAACTTGAACATTCTTGTTAATTGAATTGTTGTTCTTTATGATTTTAATGGACTCCATAACTTGTCCTCAAGTTATGGAATTCCAAAGGTTTTCTTTTAAATAGATCATTAAAAGTCATAGGTTATAAAGATGAAGAGTCTCATTTTCAAGAACCATTAAACTCATATGTTATGAAGTTGAAAGCTTTTGAAAAGTTTCAAAACTTGGCCTCAAGTTTTGGAATTTGTAGAGTCACTTAAGAAAACTTTATTTCCAATCCCTAGAATTTTAAAAGTTTAAAATTCAACCCTTATACTTTATAGTATTATAAGTTAATAATATATATATGTATAAGATCAAGTCAATCTTAACGTTAGTAGGCTTCATTCACGAAGCCGGTCTATAAGGGGGTATAAGGTTGTTGCCTATAAAATGGCAACTTAATGGGTGTCCACTCTCACCCACCGCTTCCTTGACTGGTGGAGGGTCGTTAGCCGAACGGGTAGGATAAAGACAATAATTCTCATTAAAAGTATAATGATAAATATAAAGTAACTAAACCTTTTATAAATTCCCAATCTTAGTTACTTTAGGAAAATGTGAAATTGATGCTAACCCATGAAATTACACTTTGCACCTTGCTAAAGTCGTTAGTGGAGTGTGTGTGGTTAACCGACACACTAACTTGGACTTAACAAGGGTAGAAAAGGGTGGCTTAAGGTTTATCATAGATCGGTGGAGCGTGTGTGGTTAACCGGCACATCGATTAGGTGATAAAATTTAGAGTACCAAGTTAATTTGCATGCTTATTCACACCTCGTTTGTGATCCTCGGTATCCCAGTCACAAACTTGAAGGGCATAAGCAAGATTTAAACATGCCATTGAATTGTTCAATGAATCTCAAAAGATCTAGGAGTTTCAATCCAATTAAAGCCTAATAATCTATTTCGTTTTTCATGGTGGAAATTGGTAAATCATCATTTACCTACCTTCAAATATTTTGTAGCTTGGATTACGACATCCCTATTCCAAGTTATAAAATATTGTGTTGGGTCCTAGCCTTAATATTTAATTTGGGTGTCTTATTAAGGACTCTTTATCTAATATAAACTTGTCTTTCTTCCTTTTCAGATGTCTTCCAACATTGCTTCTGGCTCAAACCCTTCTGGCTCCTTCTCTCTCATGAACCTTTGTGGGAGAGTCATCTTTGATGGTTCCAAATTCAATGATTTGATTAGGAACATCAGGATGGTCACTCTTTATGAGGACAAGGAATATGTCCTAGACAAGGAGCTGAAGGAAATCGATGAGTCATCTGCTACTCCAGAGGAGATTGCTGAGTACACTATCCATGAGAAGGATGCCACTAAGGTGTCTTGTATCATGTTGGCTACCATGACAGCAGAACTCCAGAAATCCTATGAAGATTTCTACCCTTATGAGATGCACCAGGACCTGATGGAAAGATACCATCAGAGTGCTCGTCAAGAGAGGTATGAAATCATCTCTTCCATGATAACAACCAGGATGAAGGATGGTGAACCCATCATGGGCCACTTGCAGAAGATGCAAAGGTTTGTGGACTGATTGCTTAAGTTGAATGTGAACTTCCCTGAGGAGCTGGCTATTGATATCATATTGCACTCCTTACCTACATGTTATGATCAGTTCCGTATGACCTATCATATGAACAAGGAGGAGGTCACACTTAGCAAACTTCAAGGACTTTTGAGGACAACTGAAATTGGTCTCAAAGGTAAATCGGTTGTATCTACTCCTACCACAGCCCCTGTTCTGGCAATCGGGCAAGGTAAAGGGAAAAAGAGGAAGACCTCTTCGAAGGGTACCAAGGGAAAGTCTCTTGATGGCTCCTCTTCGAGTGGAACCAAAGGAGGTTCTGCTACTCCCTCTTCCAACCCGAAGGATGTACAATGCTTCTACTGTCAGGGAAAGGGGCACTGGAAGCGAAGCTGCCCCAAGTACTTGCAGGATGTTAAGGATGGGAAAGTGAAACACACCCATGCAGGTATTTACACTATATTGTCTAATAACTCACCACACACTAATTCTTGGGTCCTTGATACAGGGTGTGGAATTCACATATGTTCTGATTTGCAGGGCCTAAAAAGAAGTGAGGATGTGGATCATGGAAAGATAAACTTGATCATGGGGAATATGAAAGCTTCACCTGTCACCAAGATTGGAGTTTATTCTTTATTGCTTAGTAGTGGGTTAATTTTAGATTTGAATAAATGTTGTTACTCGTCTGAAATGGCGAGAAATATTATTTCCTTTCATGGTTTGTATAAACAAGGATTTACTTTTTCATTTGATAATGAATGTGGTGGTATTAATGATTTTTATAATGGTGTTCTTTATTTTACAGCATTACCTTGTGATGGTGTATATGAAACTGTGTCGGTTGTAGACAACTTAGGAAATAATGTTTTGCATATTGATTCTTCCACTAGTTTGGATAAGGCATCCTTGTGGCATTGTCGTCTTGGACATTTCAACAAGAAGCGCATAGGCCAACTCCAAAAGGCTGGAGTCTTGGAGTCATTTGACTTGAGGTCAGATGATAGTTGCGAATCTTGTTTACTTGGAAAAGTGACTAAGTCACCCTTCAATGGTACCTGTGCTTGGGGTGAGGGTTTGTTGGATCTCATACACACCGATGTGTGTGGGCCCTTCAGAACCGCCACAAGGGATGCTAACCGCTTCTATGTGACTTTTACTGATGATTACAGTAGGTATGGCTATATCTACTTAATCAAGCATAATTCAGAAACCTTTGAGAAATTCAAAAAGTTTAAACAAGAAGTGGAGAATCAGTTGGGCAGGAAGATAAAGATGCTCTGATCCGATCGAGGTGGTGAGTATCTTAGTATCGAGTTCGTTGACTATCTTAAGGAATGTGGAATTGTTTCACAATTGACACCTCCTAGGACACCACAGCTAAATGGTGTGGTTGAGAGGCGCAATCGAACCTTGTTGGACATGGTTCGTTCCATGATGAGTCGAGCTTCGTTACCAATCTCATTCTGGAAGTATGCCTTAGAGACTACTGCCCATATCCTTAATCTAGTCCCTACCAAAAAGGTTGCCAAAACACCTCACGAGATGTGGACTGGGAAAGTTCCCACTTTGGACCACATCAAGATTTGGGGTTGCGAGGTTTTCGTGAGGCGTGAGACTCACGACAAGCTCGAACCTCGAAGTGAGCGGTGTTTTTTCATCGGCTACCCACAGAAATCCTTTGGTTATCTCTTCTACAGACCGAGTGACAATGCTGTCTTCGTGGCGAGGAGAGGAGTCTTTCGTGAGAGAGAATACATAAGCCAAGGACACAGTGGGAGGCAGGTTGACCTTGAAGAACTTCAAGAGTCAAGCGGTGAAGGAACCTCAAACACTAGCGATCAACCTGAGGAGGAAACTCATGTTGATCAAATTGATGAGTCTGTACCTCTCAGGCGTTCCACCAGAGTTAGGAATCCACCTAAGCATTACTATGGTTTCCATATTACTGTGGAAGGTGATGCATTTATCAGTGATAGTACACTGATAAATTTGGATGAACCTAACAACTTTAAGGAATCCATGGCAGGCACTGAATTTGCTAAATGGAAGGAGGCTATGGACAGCGAGATTCAGTCCATGTATGACAATCAAGTTTGGAACTTGGTTGACAATGTACTGGGTCGTAAGACAGTCGGGTGCAAATGGATCTTCAAGAAGAAGACCGATATGGATGGGAATGTACACACTTATAAGGCGTGACTGGTTGCGAATGGTTTTACTCAAACTCCGGGAGTTGATTATGATGAAACCTTCTCACCAGTAGCGAAGATTAAGTCTATTAGGGTTATGCTAGCCATAGCTGCATTTCATGATTATGAAATATGGCAAATGGATGTCAAAACCGCTTTCCTTAATAAAAAGTTGGCTGAGGATGTTTACATGAGTCAGCCAGAGGGTTTTGTTGATGCAAAGTACCCTAATAGAGTGTGTAAGCTTGAGAAATCCATCTATGGATTAAAACAAGCATCTCGCAGATGGAATCTTTGTTTCGATGAGAAAGTCAAAGAGTTTGGTTTTTCGAGGAGTGAGGATGAGTCCTGTGTATATGTTAAGGCTAGTGGGAGTATAGTTAGCTTTTTGGTATTGTATGTGGATGACATAATACTCATAGGAAATGACATCCCAACCTTGTAGGAGGTTAAGTCCTGGCTTGGGAAGTGTTTCGCTATGAAGAACCTAGGAGAAGCTGCCTACATCCTAGGGATAAGGATATTGAGAGATAGGAGTAAGGGACTAATTGGACTTAGTCAAAGTACCTACTTGGATAAGGTGCTGAAAAGATTTAGCATGCAGGATTTCAAGAAAGGTGACTTACCGATCCAGAGTAACGCCAAACTGAGTAAGACTCAGAGCTCGAGTACAGAGGCTGAGATAGTTGAGATGAGTCGAGTACCGTATGCTTCCGTTGTAGGCTCGATCATGTATGTTATGACTTGTACTCGCCCTGATGTGGCCTTTGCTTTGAGCATGGTCAGCAGATATCAAGGGAATCCGGGCAAGGCTCACTGGACTGCGGTGAAGAACATTCTCAAGTACCTGCGGAGGACTAAGGACTGGTTCCTTACCCTTGGTGGGAGTGATGACTTGAGAGTACTGGGGTATAGTGACGCTAGCTTTCAGACTGATAGGGATAATTTCCGCTCTCGCTCGGGCTGGGTCTTTACCCTAAATGGAGGAGCAATTACTTGGAAAAGTTCCAAGCAGAGACAGTGGCTGATTCAACTTGCGAATCAAAGTACATATCAGCAAGCGAGGCAACAAAGGAGGCAATATGGCTGAAGAACTTCATTGGAGACCTTGGAGTTGTACCAGCAATAAAGGAGCCTATGGAGATTTTATGTGATAACGAGAGTGCAGTTGCCTTAGCCAAGGAACCAAGGGATCACGGCAGATCCAGGCACATCGACAGAAAATACCACTTCATTAGACATCGAATAGAAGAAGGACTCCTCGTGGCAAAGAGGGTATCATCGGATGAGAACCCAACAGATCCCCTCACGAAGGGACTGTGTAGGGTTAAGCATTTACAACATGCGAGGCGCATTGGGCTGAAGGATGATATTAGTTTTAGTAATTAGATAGATTTCGAAACTTGTAATAGTTGAAATGTAATTGACATTTGATGTTTAAATAAAAGGTGTCTTTATTTACTAGTATGGTACTATCTTGTGTCAATCATTTACTATTGTTTCATTTTGCATGTTTTGACTTCCATAATAATTATGTTATGGTATATCATATTATTCAAACTATCCATAGTCGATCATACTTTGGAAGTAAGTATTGAAATAAGACTGTCATGAATTTGGTTTGTAGATTTGTCTGAATTGTATTAGACATAGCAATTGTTGCTGCAACATTCATGAGTGCTCATAAGTTCTGAGTATTGGATTCAACCCACGCTCACTTGCATCACTTCAAGGAATTTATCTCGAGTTATCGTGAGACGGTTATATCATATAAGTCTTGAAGCCAAGAGATATGAATTGTTGACTATGAGTTGGTTGTACATTGATAGTACGAAAACGCATCAGTAACTTGATGTTATAAAACGTGTTGTTGTGTATAATTTAATGATTAGTTAGTACAAGCATATGAGCGAAGTTTATCTGTTCCTTTTAGTCCTTGGAGGATTAAAATCAATATCTTGGGCCCCTCGATGATTTAGTTTTGACTTATGTGTCAGGCCCGGTCAGAACTGAATTGATGTGTTCAATTAAGTGATGGGTTTTGAGCATTCTAACACTTCCTAAGTGTACATGCAACCCTAATAACCTTGGATCTATGTTTGTCTAATTATCATGCAAAGTTGAATTCCAAGGTTATATTCCTATCTAGCATACATGGGGAACATTTTTAACTTGAATGAAAGATAGAATAACTTACCTTGTTGTTGATTATGATCCTTGAAACCTTGTGAGCCTAGCACCCCAAGTGTGATGCCTCAAATTCTTCACACAACACCAAATGCAAAGGAGTAAACTTTGAGAGAATCTTACACTTGCAAAATCGGCTCTAGCCCTCTTGATTCTTGTGTGCCACCGATTTTGGTGGAGCATGGGTTCTTTATATAGTGTTGACACATCTAGGGTTACACCATGTAAACCCTAATGTGTCATGACTCTTCATTTCCATGACCCATGGGTTTGTAACTCCCATGGAGCATCCTATGGGTTTAACCCAACTTGATAATCCATGGAGCCTCTTAGCCCACTATACAAGTTATGCATAATTTACATAATCAACCCATATATTTAGTTAGTTATCTTTTGATCACTTAATTAATTCTAAATTAATTCTTGATCAAACTAATTAAATAATATTATTAATATATTAGAACTTATAATATATTAATAAACCATAAGTGTTATTTCTCTCATTTTAGTTTATCCAATTGCATGGTGCCATGCAACCCAAATGGACCATGCCGGGTCGGGTCAAGTACATACCAGAAATAGTTATGGACTTAGACACCTTATCCAACAGTCTCCCACTTGGATAAGTCAAATAACTATAACTGCAAGTATGACTTCAGGAACCGATCAGCAATCGTAGCTCTTTCAAGGTCTCTCGGAACTGAGAAGATGATGATACGCCATTTAAGATAAGTGATTATATAATCCCCTGTTCTAGATATCAGCCGGACAAATACATGGAACAATGTCTTACTTATTGTCCAGCAGTTTGTTTCCCGATTTTCGATTTGTTTGACAAAGAACTTAATTGAACACATCAACTTAGTTCTGACCGGGCCCGGTACATAGGTCAAAACAAAATCATCGAGGGGCCCAGATATCAGCTTCTAATCCAAGAAGGAACAGATAAACTTCGACTCATGTGTTTGTTCTACTACTCATTGAATTATACACAAGAGCATGTTTTATAACATCGAGTTACCAATGCGTTTTCGTACAATCAATGCATAACCAACTCATAAGTAACAAATCATATATCTAGGTTTGAAGACTTATATGATATTACCGTCTCACGATCACTCGAGATAAATTCCATGAAGTGATTCCAGTGAGCGTGGGTTGAGTCCAATGCTCAGAACTTATGAGCACTCATGAGTGTTGTAGCCATGTCCAACAACTTAGACCTCTGCAACCAATCATGACAGTCTTGATTCATACCTACTTCCGATATATGACCGACTGTGGAGGTTCGAATAATATGATATACCAAACATAATTATTCTGGAAGTCAAAACATGCAAAAGAAATATAGTAAACGATCGACAAGAGATAGCAACACTTTACTCATAAATAAAACACCTTTTATTCATCATCTAATGTCAATTACACTTTACAAATTTCAAGGTTATCTAACTACTAAATCTAATATCATCCTTCAGCCCTATGCTCCGAGCATGCTGGAGATGCTTAACCCGAGTCAGTCCCTTCGTGAGGGGATCTGCTGGCTTCTCATCTGATGATACCCTCTTTGCCACGAGGAGTCCTTCTTCTACTCGATGTCTGATGAAATGGTATTTTCTGTCGATGTTCTGGATCTCCCGTGATCCCTTGGTTCCTTGGCTAAGGCAACTGCACTTTCACTATCACAGAAAATTTCCATTGGCTCTTTAATAGCTGGTACAACTCCAAGGTCTCCAATGAAGTTCTTCAGCCATATCGCCTCCTTTGCTGCCTCGCTAGCTGCTATATACTCTGATTCGCAAGTTGAATCAGCCACTGTCTCTTGCTTGGAACTCTTCCAAGAAATTGCTCCTCCGTTTAAGGTAAAGACTCAGCCTGACTGAGAGCGGAAATTATCCCTATCAGTCTGAAAGCTAGCATCACTATACCCTACAACTCTCAAGTCTTCACTCCCACCGAGGGTAAGGACCCAGTCCTTAGTCCTCCGTAGGTACTTGAGGATATTCTTTACCGCAGTCCAGTGTGCCTTGCCAGGGTTCCCTTGATACCTGCTAACCATGCTCAAAGAAAAGGCTACATCAGGTCGAGTACACGTCATAGCATACATGATCGATCCTACAGCCGAAGCATAAGGTATTCGACTCATTTCTGCTATCTCAGCCTCAGTACTAGGGCTTTGTGTCTTACTCAATCTGGCCTTACTCTGGATGGGTAACTCTCCTTTCTTGGAGTCCTGCATGCCGAATCTCTTCAACACCTTATCCAAGTACGTACTCTGACTAAGTCCAATTAGTCTTTTACTCCAGTCTCTCAAGATCCTTATCCCTAGAATATAGGCAGCTTCTCCTAGGTCCTTCATAGAGAAACACTTCCCAAGCCAGGACTTAACTTCCTGCAGAGTTGGGATGTCATTTCCTATGAGTAGTATGTCATCCACATACAATACCAAAAAGCTAACTATACTCCCACTAGCCTTGACATATACACAAGATTCATCTTTACTCCTAGAAAAGCCAAATTCCTTGACTTTCTCATCAAAGCAAAGATTCCATCTGCGAGGTGCTTGCTTTAACCCATAAATGGATTTCTCAAGCTTACACACTCTATTAGGGTACTCTGTGTTGACAAAACCCTCTGGCTGACTCATGTAAACATCCTCAGCCAACTTTCCATTAAGGAAAGCGGTTTTGACATCCATTTGCCATATTTCATAGTCATGAAATGCGGCTATGGCTAACAGAACCCTAATAGACTTAATCTTGGCCACTGGAGAAAAGGTCTCATCATAATCAACTCCCGGAGTTTGTGAGAAACCCTTTGCAACCAGTCGTGCCTTATAAGTGTGTACATTACCATCCATGTCGGTCTTCTTCTTGAAGATCCATTTGCACCCTACAGTCTTACGACCTGGTACATTCTCAACCAAGTTCCAAACTTGATTGTCATACATGGACTGTATCTCGCTGTCCATTGCCTCTTTCCACTTGGCTGACTCAGGGCCTGCCATGGCTTCCGCGTAACTGTTAGGTTCATCCAGACCTATCAGCGTCTCATCACTGATAAGTGTATCACCTTCCGCAGTAATATGGAATCCATAGTAATGCTCAGGTGCATTCCTAACCCTTGTGGAACGCCTCAGAGGTACATACTTGTCAATTGGCTCAACAGAAGTTTCCTCCTCAAGTTGAGTGCTAGGGTTTGAAGTTCCTTCACAACTTGACTCTTGAATTTCTTCAAGGTCAACTTGCCTCCCACTGTCTCCTTGGCTTATGAACTCTCTCTCTCGAAAGAACGCCCTCCTAGCTACAAAGACCAGATTCTCACTAGGTCTGTAGAAGAGGTAACCAAAGGATTTCTGTGGGTAGCCGATGAAAATACACCTCTCACTTCGAGGTTCGAGCTTATCATGAGTCTCGCGTCTCACGAAAGTCTCGCAACCCCAAATCTTAGTGTGGTCTAGTTTGGGTACTTTACCAGTCCACATCTCATGAGGAGTTTTGGCAACTTTCTTTGTGGGGACTAGATTAAGGATATGGGCGGCAGTCTCTAAGGCATACCCCCAAAATGAGATTGGTAGCGAAGCTCGACTCATCATGGAACGAACCATATCCAACAAGGTTCGATTACGCCTCTCAGCTACACCATTCAACTGCGGTGTCCTGGGAGGTGTCAATTGTGAGACAATCCCACATTCCCTAAGATAGTCGAGGAACTCTGAACTAAGATACTCACCACCTCGATCGGATCGAAGCATCTTAATGTTCCTGCCCAATTGATTCTCGACTTAGTGTTTAAACTCTTTAAACCTCTCAAAAGTCTCTGACTTATGCTTGATTAAGTAGACATATCCATATCTACTGTAATCATCAGTAAAAGTCAAATAATAACGATTAGCATCCCTTATGGCATGTTTGAAGGGCCCACACACATCCGTGTGTATAAGATCCAACAAACCTTCACCCCTCTCACAAGAGCCTGTGAAGGGTGACTTTGTCATTTTTCCAAGTAAGCATGATTCGCAACTATCATCTGACTTTAGGTCAAATGACTCCAATACTCCATCCTTTTGGAGTTGGCCTATGTGTTTCTTGCTTATATGTCCAAGATGACAATGCCATAATGATGCTTTATCCAAGTTATTATCATTAACAGAATCAATACACAATACATTATTTCCTAAGTTATCAACCACAGATACAGTTTCATACACACCATCACAAGGTAATGCTTTAAAATAAAGAACATTATTAAAGAAAACATTAATCGAACCAACTTCATTATCAAATGAAAAGGTGAAACCTTGTTTATACAATGCATGAAAGGAAATAATATTTCTTGCCATTTCTGGCGAATAACAACATTTATTCAAATCTAAACTAAACCCACTACCTAGTGATAAAGTATAAACTCCAATCTTGGTGACAGGTAAAGCTTTCCTATTCCCCATGATTAAGTTTATTCTTCCATGCTCCACATTCTCACTTCTTCTTAGTCCCTGCAAATCAGAACAGATATGAATACCACAACCGGTATCAAGGACCCAAGAGTTAGAATGGGGTGAGTTATTAGATAAGATAGTGTAAATACCTGCATGGTTGGGTTTAACTTTCCCATCCTTCACATCTTGCTGGTACTTTGGGCAGTTCCGCTTCCAATGTGACTTTTCATGGCAATAGAAGCATTCAGCCTCTTTAGGGTCAGAAGAAGGAGTGACGAAACCTTTCTTGGTTCCACTTGAAGAAGATCCATCAAGGGTCCTAGCCTTGGTACCCTTCGAAGAGCTCTTCCTCTTCTTCCCTCGACCTTTCCCGATTGCCAAAACCGGGGCGGAGTTTGGAGTAGGAGTGTTAACAACCGACTTACCCTTAAGACCTATTTCTGCGGTCTTGAGGAGTCCCTGAAGTTTGCTGAGTGTGACCTCTTCCTTATTCATGTGATATGTCATGCGGAATTGATCATAGCACGATGGTAAGGAGTGCAAAATGATGTCTATTGCAAGCTCCTCAGGGAAGTTCACATTAAGCTTCAGCAACCGATCCACATACCTTTGCATTTTCTGCATGTGGCTCGTGACGGATTCCCCGTCCTTCATCATGGTTGTTATGATAAAGCATATGATTTCATACCTCTCTTGTCGTGCACTTTGATGGTATCTTTCCATCAGATCTTGGTGCATTTCAAAAGGGTAGAAGTCCTCATAGGACTTTTGGAGTTCCGCTGTCATGGTGGCCAACATGATGCATGCCACTTTTGTAGCATCCCTTTCATGTGCCCGGAAGCCAGCGATCTCCTGGGGAGTTGCAGTGGTCTCATCAATCTCCTTAAGCTCCTTGCCAAGGATATATTCTTTGTCCTCGTAGCGGGTAATCATCCTGATGTTTCTGATCCATTCATTGAAGTTGGATCCATCAAAAGTGACTTTCCCACACAAGTTCATAAGGGTAAAGGAGCCATTAGGATTAGAGCCAGAAGCAGCATTGTTTGAAGACATTTGAAAGAAGAGAACAAGATTAGGTTAGATATTAAGAGAGTCCTTAATAAAACACCCAAATGTAATATTAAGGCTAGGATCCAATCACAATATATTATAACTTAGAAGAGGTATGTCGTAATCCAAGCTATAACATATTTGAAAGGTAGGTGAATGACGATTCACCAATTTCCACCATGAAAAACGAAATATAAATATTAGGTTTTTAATTGGTTCTTAGAAATTTCTAGATTCTTTTGAGATTCAATGAACTTTTCAAAGGCATGTTTCAATCTCGAGTGTGCCCTCCAAGTTTTGTGACTGGGATACCGAGGATCACAAAACGAGGTGTGAAGTAACCATGCAAATCACTTGGTACCCTCAAGGTTTATCACTCAATCGATGTGCCGGTAAACCACACACGCTCCACCGATGCTATGGTAAGCCTTAAGTCACCCTTTACCTACCTTGTTAAGTCCAAGTTAGTGTGTCGGTTAACCACACACACCAACGACTTAAACAATGTGTAAAGTGTAATTTCATGGATTAGCACCTTATTCACATTTTCCTAAAGTAACTAAGATTGGGAATTTAATAAAAGCATTTAGTTACTTTATAATATTCATCATACTTTTAATGAGAATTTATAAGTCCTTGTCTTACCCGTTCGGCTAACGACCCTCCACCGATCAAGGAAGCGGTGGGTGAGAGTGGACACCCATTAAGTTGCCATTTTATAGGCAACAACCTTATACCCCCCTTATAGACCGGCTTCGTGAATGAGGCGTACTAGCGGTAAGACGACTTGACGTTATACGTATATTTATTAGTAACTTATAATATTATAAAGTATAAGGGTTGAATTTTAACTTTTAAAATTCTAAGGGTTGGAACTAAAGTTTTAATCAAGACTTTACATGTTCCAAAACTTGAGGGCAAGTTTTTTTAAACTTCCAAAACTTTTCATTTCTTATAACTTATGAATTAATTGAGTAATAAAAATGAAGACTCTTCATTTTTATAACTCTTGTGTTCTTTTAATGGCTTTAATAAAAGTGAGACTTTTGGTTTTCCATAACTTGAGGACAAGTTATGGACTCCATTAAAACACATTATGATCATGAATTAAACTACCATGAAGGTTACAAACAATTCCTATGATCATCTAATCTTCATAAGTTCAAGAACATGAATATGAACACTTTCAAGAATCAAAAAATTACACTTCAAAAAAACTTGTAATTTTAATAATTGCCATTGTAAATGGATTAGCATAAACATTACACCATCTAAAACAAGCTTTAAAACATCAAAACAGTTTAGGGTAATGTTTCTAGTCCATTGCCAGCAACAAATGTGCAAACTTTCATACGAGCAGAAAACAGAAAAACGATTTTTTTTCAAGCTGTTTGCACACAAAAAAAACAACAAACAAACCTAAGCTCTGATACCACTGATGGGTTTTGAGCATTCTAACACTTCCTAAGTGTACATTCAACCCTAATAACCTTGGATCTATGTTTGTCTAATAATCATGCAAAGTTGAATTCCAAGGTTATATTCCTATCTAGCATACATGGGGAACATTTTTAACTTGAATGAAAGATAGAATAACTTACCTTGTTGTTGATTATGATCCTTGAAACCTTGTGAGCCTAGCACCCCAAGTGTGATGCCTCAAATGCTTCACACAACACCAAATGCAAAGGAGTAAACTTTGAGAGAATCTTACACTTGCAAAATCGGCTCTAGCCCTCTTGTTTCTTAGTGTAGCCAATTTTGGTGGAGAATGGGTTTCTTATATAGTGTTGACACATCTAGGGTTACACCATGTAAACCCTAATATGTCATGACTCTTCATTTCCATGACCCATGGGTTTGTAACTCCCATGGAGCATCCATGGAGCATCCTATGGGTGGAACCCAACTTGATAATCCATGGAGCCTTTTAGCCCACTATATAAGATATGGAAGATTTACATAATCTACCCATATATTTAATTAGTTATCTTTTGATCACTTAATTAATTCTAAATTAATTCTTGATCAAACTAATTAAATAATATTATTAATATATTAGAACTTATAATATATTAATAAACCATAAGTGTTATTTCTCTCATTTTAGTTTATCCACTTGCATGGTGCCATGCAACCCAAATGGACCATGCCGGGTCGGGTCAAGTACATACCAGAAATAGTTATGGACTTAGACACCTTATCCAACAATGATTATCCGCTTTATTAGAACAACATGCTAGATTAGGACTAAGGATCTAGGAAGGATGCCTTTTGTGCCTGTTATATGTGTTCAGCTTTATGAGAACTGCATGCTAGTACAGATTAGTCAGTATGATAGCCAGAGTAGTAGATGCTTGATTATGTGTACTCGATGCTTGAATGCTGCTTGCTTTGTGCTTTTAGGAGTCTTAGTTATCTTTTACTAACTAGTAAACTAATATGTTACGTTGTATATTGCGAGGGTTAAATAATTTCATATCGTTAGGTCTAGCTCTATTGCACAACTCTTATTTGAGTCCAACCGTTGTAGGGTAGGATCTCTCATTCGAAGAATTATCTAGTCTGAGTAATATGTAATAGTATTCGTGAGCTAGTTAGGGGAAGAAAGCAGGGACTTCTTATGCAGCTGATGGCGAAGTGTGAGTTGGTGATTACCCTAGGGCAAGCCTAGGATGAGAGTAGCAGAGAGCAGTAGCAGTAGAAGGGACTTGGTGGAGTCAAGGCAGTTCTTGAGGAAAGTACGGATAGATGTGGAAGGTAGTATGGGCCCGTACTACTGAAAGCAGAGGATCCGTACTCGAATCAAGAAAGGCTGAGATAAGACTAGGGAACTTGTAGTGTATGTGATCCCTGCAGTTATGATTAGTATCCTGATATGGTTTTGATGTGTTTTTCAGAATGGTGGTTTTACGACCCAGACCAGCAGTCGGCAGTTCAGGTGCCGGGGAGGGATCAGGCTCGGGCTCTGGAGCCGGGCAGTTAGATGAGCAGACCAGGGAGTTCATCTCCTCAGAGGTCACACGCAGCATATTAGACCAGACTCCTGTGATTTTTGGATCGGTCAAGGAGGGTATCTTAGAGCTTCTAGATGAGAAGCTGGGCGCGTTCCGTATTGAGATAGCAGCCATGATAGGATCGCGCACATTGACTTTCAGGGAGTTCAGAGCTTATGGAGCTCCCGACTACCATGGGGTTCGGGACCCCATTGCGAGTACCAGATGCTTGGCGGATGTCGCCAACGCGTTCCGCACCAGCAGATGTCCCGAGGGGGACAAGGTTAGATTAGCATCCTGCCTTCTGAAGGACAGGGAACGAGATTGGTGGGAGGAGATCGGACGAGCCATTGGTGATGACACGGTGTTGGATGTGATGACTTGGAGTGATTTCACGACCAGGTTCAGGGCCGAGTTCGCACCTATTATTGAGGTGCAGCAGCTTGCTAGAGAGTTTCAGGACCTCCAGCAGACGACAGAGACTGTGGCGGAAATTACCGCCAAGTTTAGGGAGAGGGCCCTTCTCGTTCCGCAGTATGTGGCGGACGAGGAGATGAAAAAGGCCTGATATCATGAGATATTGCGGAGTGATATACGTCAGTTTGTGAGCCGCTCCAGCTGCAAGACGCTGGAGGACATGATTGCGAGGGCTCGTGAGAGGGAAATTGATATAGAGATGGAGAGGAAGAGGTGTGCAAGGCGGGGAGTTCCGGCTGCTTCAATGGCGATCAGACTGGGGATATGAGTAGGGATTGTGCAGCTACTACCACTACCACCACCGCAGCATCTGATCTGATTTGCTTCCATTGCAATCAGAGGGGACACAAGAAGTCCTAGTGTCCGAGTTTAGCACCAGCAGGACAAGTGGTGGTACCCGCTCCTACCACAGTGAGGATTACAGACGGCCGTCAGGGCCGGGCCGAGGCGCCAGTGGTGAAGAGCAGAGCCTTCCAGTTGACAGCAGAGGAGGCATGAGCGACTCCAGATGTGGTTACTGGTATGTATCATTTCCATCTTCTTATTATTATTCTTGACTATTACTCATATTATGTATTTGTTTATAGGGTCGTTCCTAGTGAACGACATTTTAGCTATGGTATTATTTGATTCGGGGGCTACCCGATCATTTGTGTCGCTTGCACTTATCAAGCGATTTAGCAGAGCTCCGGGGGAGCTGGATTGCCCACTTGACGTGGAGATAGCAGACGACAGGACCGTCAGGGTCGCAAGGGTTCATAGGGGTTGTACACTGCGATTATTTGATGAGCAGTTTTCAGTGGACTTGGTTCCTATTCCCCTACGAGGGAATAAGGTTATTGTGGATATGGACTGGTTGAGCCTTAATGGGGCGATGATCGACTGCGAGCAACAAGTAGTGAAGGTTCTTACTCCTAGTGGGGGAGAGTTAGTGATACATGGCGAAATACCACATCACAGACCGATTCTTTGTTCAGCGGTAAGAGTGAGGCGCTACTTTCAGCAGAGTTACGCAGGATACGTCGCTTATGTCATGGATACCCGGGATAAGGGTAAGGCCGCGGTCGATGATGTACCAGTAGTGAGAGAGTACCTGGACGTATTCCCGGAGGATTTGCCTGGGATACCTCCAGAGAGACAGGTTGAGTTCCGGATTGACCTGGTCCCTGGTGCGGCTCCGATAGCCAAGGCACCATATTGGTTGGCTCCTCCCGAGATGCAGAAGTTGTCTACGCAGCTACAGGAGCTGCTAGACAAGGGTTTTATTAGGTCGAGCAGTTCACCATGGGGAGCCTCGATCCTGTTTGTAAAGAAGAAGGACGGGTCACACCGTATGTGCATAGACTACCGGGAGCTGAACAAGGTGACGGTGAAGAACCGTTACCCACTCCCGAGGATTATTGATTTGTTCGACCAGCTTCAGGGAGCATCTTGGTTCTCTAAGATTGATCTACGGTCCGGATACCATCATATGCGGGTCAGAGATGATGATGTGTAGAAGACCGCTTTTAGGACCCGTTATGGTCATTATGAGTTTGTGGTGATGTCGTTTGGGCTCACCAATGCTCCAGCCGCATTCATGGACCTCATGAACCGCGTGTGCAGACCGATGTTGGATCAGTCTGTAATAGTATTCATTGACGACATATTGGTTTACTCCAAGACTCAGGAGCAGCATGAGGAGCACCTGAGAGAGGTGCTAGAGACACTGAGGAGGGAGAGACTTTTAGCGAAGTTCTCCAAGTGCGAGGTGTAGTTTCTTGGGCACCTCGTCAACCAGAAGGGTATTTTGGTTAAACCAGCCAAGATAGAGGCCGTAATGCAGTGGGAGACTCCGAGGTCTCCAACTGAGATTCGGACCTTCCTGGGCCTAGCAGGGTATTACAGGAGATTTATCTAGGACTTCTCCAAGATAGCAGTTCTGTTGACCCGACTGACCAATAAGTCAGTGGTGTTCTGATGGGGTCCTGAGCAGCAGACAGCCTTTGAGACGCTCAGACAGCGACTGTGCGAGGCGCCGATTGTCACCCTGCCAGAGGGAATAGACGACTTTGTAGTTTACTGTGACGCTTCGATCACAGGTATGGGAGCAGTGTTGATGCAGTGGGGGCATGTGATAGCTTATGCCTCAAGACATTTGAAGCCTCACGAGGCTAACTACCCGATGCACGATCTAGAGCTGGGGGCGGTGGTCTTTGCCCTCAAGATTTGGCGGCATTACCTCTACGGGGTTCGGTGTACCATTTACACGACCACAAGAGTCTGAGGTACCTCATGGATCAGCCGAATCTGAACATGAGGCAACGTCGGTGGTTAGACGTGGTTAAGGATTACAACTGTGAGATCCTTTACCATCCGGGCAAGGCCAACGTAGTGACCGACACCCTGAGCCGCAAGGCGGCAGCAGCCCCGATCCGAGATATCTGTCTGCGGATGACAGTGATTACTCCATTACTGGAGCAGATCCGAGAGGCACATGTCAAGGGCCTGAAGGAAGAGCGTCAGAAGTGTGAGCGGATTGTAGGCCGGATGGCCTCATTTGATTATATAAGCCGAGGGTTGTTGACCCTGCATGGGAGAGTCTGGGTTCCATACTGGGGTGGAGTGAGGCAGATATTAATGGATGAGGACCACAAGTCCAGGTTCTCCATCCATCCGGAAGCGACGAAGATGTACCGGGATCTTCGTCCAGACTATTGGTGGCCCTACATGAAGCGGGACGTCGCCTGGTACGTTGAGATATGCCTGACCTGCAGGAAGATCAAGGCGGAGCACCAGAGGCCGCATGGCAAGATGCAGCCATTGGATATCCCCGTGTGGAAGTGGGAGGATATTACTATGGATTTTATCACTAAGCTTCCCTGGACCGCACGAGGGTTCGATTCGATATGGGTCATCGTGGATCGGTTGACCAAGAGCGCGCACTTCATACCGATCCAGGAGAGCATCTCGGCCGAGAAGCTGGCCGAGATTTATTTGCGAGAGGTAGTAGCACGCCACAGGGTGCCTGTCGCAGTGGTGTCAGACCGAGATGTCCATTTTACTTCCAGGTTTTGGAAGCGGTTTCATGACGAGATGGGTACTTGTCTCCATTTCAGCACCGTCTTCCACCCTCAGACAGACGGGTAGAGTGAGAGGACGATTCAGACTCTTGAGGACATGCTCCGATCATGTGTGTTAGATTTCGGTGGCAGTTGGGATACATACCTTCCCTTAGCGGAATTTTCGTATAACAACAGTTACCACTCCAGTATAGACTGGCCTCCCTTCGAGATGCTCTACGGGAGGAAGTGTAGGACCCTAATCTGTTGGGGTGAGGTCGGTCAAAGGGTCATGGGGAGTACGGAAGTAGTACATAAGACCATGGAGCGGATTCAGCAGGTCCGGAGCAGGCTCCAGACTGCTCAGAGCCAACAGAAGAGTTACGCCGATAGACAACGTTCAGAGTTGGAGTTTCAGGTGGGCGACATGGTTCTCCTAAAAGTGTCACCCTGGTAAGGTGTTATTCGGTTCCGGAGGCGGGGCAAGCTGGGCCCCAGGTTCATCGGCCCCTTCCGGGTCATAGCCCGGGTGGGCAAGGTGGCATACAGATTAGATCTTCCAGCCGAGCTCAGCCAGATCCACAACACTTTCCATGTCTCTCAGCTTCGGAAGTGCCTAGTAGATGAGTCAGCGGTGGTACCTTTGGAAGACATTCAGGTGGATGACAGCTTGAATTACATCAAGAAGCCAGTGGCGATCCTGGATCGCAAGACGAAGGAGCTGAGAAATAAGAGGGTCGAATTAGTGAAGGTTCAGTGGCAGCACAGGAAGGGTTTGGAGTGGACATGGGAGTCTGAGGAGGAGATGAGGGATCACTACCCGGAGTTGTTTCCAGATTCAGCAGCAGCAGACTTCGAGGACGAAGTCTGATACAAGTGGGGTGAATTCTAACATCCGTCTCACAAGGTATTAATTAATTATGCAAATTAATATTGGTTTTGGACTAATGTTTATGCAATGGCCCCTTTTGGAATGGACCTTAGAAGATTGGGCCAAGGAGTGGGCTGCCCATAAGCCATACGCGGGGCGTAACCCGGCGTACGCGGGGCGTAACCCGGCGTACGCGGGGTGTAGTAATCATATTGGATGCGTGGGACTCGGGGGCGTACGCGCAGCGTACCATGAGGTACGCCCAGCGTACGTGGGCAGATGCCAAACCCTAATTTTTAGGGTTTAAGACATACATAAACCCCATTATAGCCTCCCCTTTGGCCTCCTCACCTGCCCCTCACTCTCAGAAAACCCTAGTTCGTCCCTTACTCCATTTGCTTTGTGTGCTTGACCTCTTGAGTTCATTTTGGTGAAGAAGGGCTTGGAAGAAGTGAAGCAAGGTTGAAGGAAGAATCACTTGAGTATCTTGAGCTCTAGGGACTGGAACAAGCTCACATTTTGGCACTCAAAGGAGGTATAAAGCTCCTACCTTTCCTTCTTGAGTCATAGATCTAGGGTTTTGAAGATTTGGACCTTTTTAGGACCAAAGATTTGATCTTGAGCATGCAACTCCGTTTTTGAGCTTAGGTTTGCCACCCTTGAAGCTCAATGTGTTTCTTTAGCTGTAAAGTTGCAAGCTTTGAGGCTTTCATGAAGCCATGCAAGAGATCTAACCATTTCCATGATGGTTCTTTGTCACTTTTTAGTGTTGGGCTCATTTGGTGGCTTGCAAGCCACCAAGTGATCGACTTTATGGGTTAGGACGAAGCATGGGACTCAGATCTGTAGTTTGGACATAGTTTCTGAAGGGATTAAGTCGTTTTGGAGAAAAGTGCTTATCAGGAGAGTACGTTGGGCGTACACGCCAGTAGGCGCAACGTACAAGCCTTTTCAGCAGTACGCTCAGTCAGTGGACTTTTGTTATTGGGCCTTGGTTTGGGCCAAGTCTCGGACATAGTAGTAATGGGCTATGATGGGCCTTCAGAAGCCAGTTAAGGGCCCAAGGATTTGTGGGCTTGGAAGGGAAGCCCATTTGAAGAGTTGGGCCCAATTTAGAAAATTGGGCCATTTGGGCACTTAATGGGCCTTAGTAAGGACTAGAAAGGATTGGGCCTAGGTCATGGCCCAAAATAGATCAGAGGGGTGAAACAGTCATTTTAACCATAGGAGAGTCAACAGTTTTTGACTAAATGTTTATTTGGTCATTATAGCCGCGGAGTAGTTGGAGCAGCCGACGGTGTCACCTTTGCACGAGTTATTCAGCAGTCAGTTTGAGAGGTGAGTTTCCTTCCAGTAGGAACGGGTCTACGGCCACAATGACGGCCCGTTTAGATGATAGTAGTTCCGGACTTCGGTCCGATGTCGGGGTGGTCCCGCGAAGTAGTTATGTATGCTTGATGTCTTCGTGATTCATGCATGTTTATGATATGTGTATATGTCTCCGGACTCCGGTCCGATGCCGGGCAAGCCCGATGCAGTATATGTGATTATGTTATATGTTCATGCTTATGGTATGTTCGGTTTATTCCGGACTTCGGTCCGATGCCGGGCGGGGCCCGATGCAGTGGGCGGGCCCAAGTTATTCTGGACTTCAATTCGATGCCGGGCGGGGACCAATTTTTTCCGGGCTTCGGTCCGATGCCGGGCGGGGCCTGATGCAGTGGGCAAGGCCATTATGTGTTGTATGTGTTATTGTATGGTACGTGGTAGTTTGGGGGATCTCACTAAGCTTCGTGCTTACAGTTTCAGTTTTGGTTTCAGGTACTTCCACTAGCAAAGGGAAGGGCTCGGATTGATCGCATGGCACACACCACAGTCACAGCCTGGGAGTTTACTCTGATGATTTGTTATGAGATTTCGATTTGAGACAGATACTATGATGTTTTATGATACATGATTTATGATTTTACTTATGCCTTTGGGTGATTTATGATTTTAATAATGATTTGAAAAACGAAATTTTTGGGTCATATTTTTGGGATGTTACAGTTCATCATTTCATCATCATTCTAGGGATTTCTAGGCTGAAAACACTTGCATCTTCATCATTCTTCAAGCTTGTTGGGCCGTGAACTCAAGAACATCAATTGTTCTTGGGCCGAGAACCCTTCATCAGGCCGTGAACTCTCTTGCAGTCTTCAAACTTTGCTTCTAACACCTTAATTTGTAAGTTAAACTTGCACATTAGTTCGTTTTCCTTACACTCTTATGTAGGAATGGCAACGGGGCGGGTTCGGGGCGGGGCATGGTTTCCCAAACCCGCCCCGATATATTTCGGGATTCTTATCGGGGGGCCCCATTGGGTTTCGGGTATCTTATCAGGTTTACAACAATTCATAACGAAATCTTTATTCCGTTTTAGGGTATCCCGATGTCTTATAAAAAATACATTTTCTAGCATCTCTTGTAAATTAAAAATATGATGCATCACTTTAATAAAATAAAATGGACATTATATTAAAAATTATTTGATGTATGTTTAGTATAGTTCGTCAAAACATAAAAAAATGATCATTCACACTAGATTGTTAATAACTAAAAAGATTGTCCGCAATAAGTATTTTATCTTTGAACGCGTGCAATTAACATCAAAAGGTTTCAAACATTATATATATATATATATATATATATATATATATATATATATATAATCGGGGCGGGGCGCGTCGGGGGGAGGATAACCCACTCCCTGCCCCGAACCCGATAAAAAACCCGATAACGACCAGTTACCCGACCCGAAATGATCGGGTTTCGGGTTTCCCCATCGGGTTCGGGTTTTTTTCCATCCCTACTCTTATGAGTATATTCATTTATAAGTATACATGTATATTGTATGAATCGTGTTTAGGACTCGTTTTGTTAGCAAGACTTCACTTGTGGAGCTAACGTCCTATAACCAAATCTTCAATCAAATCTCCAACATAAGGTGAGTTCATACCCCCATATTTTACCAAGCTTTTAAAATGTTTTTAGGGGGGAAATACAAGTAAAACACAAGATTATTTGTGTTTAAAAACATAATTTACTTATTATGTTTTCTTACCGTTTAAATGTATTTGAACTTGAAACTTGTTAAAACATGGAAATCAACTTGTAAACTATAATAGGTATAGTTTATGGATCATAGGAACTATTTTATAAAGTTCAGGTTAAAACATGGAAATGAACTTATAGGTATAGTTTATGAAACAAAAAGGAAATCTTTTTACAAAAATTACTTGTTAATTATAAAAAGGTTTTTGTTGTATTACTTGTAAAGTCGTTAATCTAGTTTGTGAGACGCGTCTTAGGTACTTATTTAAGTACCAGTGGAAGTCCATCTTTATGATCCAGAGTCTCCTGGAGGGAGAGCGTGACACTTGTATTTAGATCTATATGGGACTAACAATCCATCATCCCGACTGTTAGCTACAGTTGGACCGGCAGGTCTGGGGTGACAAACGTCATAAACGATACTGACAACTCATTATCCATCGTATCAGTCAGTATGGTCATATAACTCACAAGAAGAAATAACGATATATTTACGTAGTAATATACTTTTCCGAAACTTCCACCAGGGATATTAAATATATGGTACTCAATATATACAATAAGGTTAGATAAAATTGAAATCCGATAGACAGTGGAATGTATGACTTCCACCTCATTTCCTATTCCTTGTTTGGTTGTAGGCTTAGGGCAGATTCACACATTCAACTTTCCGTTCGATATTAGGTTATATATAGTTAGTATAAACTAAGTGATTATAGAATGAACTATTGTGGTTACCATTTTAACAGAAATTCATTAATGTTAATTATGTAATTACTTGATGAATACATTAGGGTTATATACAATAAAGATCCGGTAGGCAGTGGAATGTGTGACTTCCGCCTCATTTCTTGTTCCTTGTTTGGTTGTGGGCTTAGGGCAGATTCACACATTCAACTGTCTAATCGATATGTTTTATATATAATTTGTATTCACTAAATGATTACAGAAGGATTAACTACAGTCATTTTACTTATTAAGAAAATATAGGATTTTCTGAAGGAACCAACGAACTTTTCTAAAGAACCAATAATATACTTTTTATAACAAAAATACTTATGAACTCACCAACTTTAATGTTGACACTTTTTCCAAACCACTTGTATTCTCAGGATCGTTAGTAGACAGGTACTCTCTCTCAGGTGCTGCGAAGACGGAGTTTTACGTCTTAACTTTTGTTGTACTTTTAATGTATTTCGAGTAATGTTTTGAACATAATGTAAATATTATAGTATCAATACGATGGTTGTTGTTACTTTGATTACTATTATGCATGTTTTGTGATACTTAACATGAAGTCATCCACCCCCGAACGTTTCCACTATTCCGGTTTGGGGGTGTGACAAAGGGGGACGATAAGGGAGGCAGATGGAGGCTAATGACCCCTTTAAATAGGGTGTAAAACCCTGGAAATTAGGGTTTCGTTTCCCAGCTCCTACTCGTCGAGTTGGGGTCCTCCGACTCGTCGAGTAGACCTCATAAATCACACGAGCTGACTAATCCCTACACGACGAGTTGGGGCCTCCAACTCGTCGAGTAGGCTTCTTTAATTGCTTGAAATCCTGAAAATCTCATTCTCGGAAATCAGGATGTTACAGCCTTCCAGAAATTTTCATAAATAATCGAACCGCTCACGCCGTTTACCTTGAGGAACAATTCAATAATACACGCCTCTATTCCTTCTCCAATGTCACAGATTATTGTGCTCGACTCAAAAACCTTGCAGATCAACTGAAGAATTTTGGGCACCCTATATCCGAAACCAAGATGGTCCTTCAACTCATTTCCGGTCTCACCAAAGGTGAGTATGACACTATCGCCACTATTATTCAACAGACCGACCCACTCCCCACTTTCAACAAAGCGAAATCCTCCCTCCTTCTTGAAGAAACACGACACAACATGTCACACCCCAAAATCGGAACGTCGGAAACGTTCGGGGGTGGAGGACGTCATGTTTAGTATCACAAGTCATGCATCATAGTAATCAAAGTAACAAAAAACCATTTCATTAAAAAGAAAGTGTTTACAAAGTATGTGGTTCACATAATATAGACTACAAAGTAAATAACAAAACAAGACACGAAGCTATTATGCTCCATCTTCTGAATCCCAGTGCGCGTACCTGTCTACTGGTCTCCTAAGAATACAAGTTATTTTGAAAGAGTAGATCAGCATTTAAGCTGGTGAGTTCATAAGATTTTAGTGATGTAAGTAAGTTGAAAGTTCTTTTTAGAAAAGTTCGCCTGTTCCTCCAAAAAATCCTATATTTCCTGCTTTGATGAAAGATAAGTAAAAATGACTCTACAATCCTTTCTATGAGTACTAAATGGATACAAGTTATATAAAACCCAGAGTAAACAAACAATCGATTGTGTGTATCTGTCCTAAGCCCACAACCAAACAAGGAACATGGAATGAGGCGGAAGGCACACATCCCATTGTTTGTTAGATCATCGTTGTATATAACCCTGGCGTATTCACTTGGTACTCATGGAGTTAACTGTAATAGTTCATTTATATTTGATGAAAACATTCTTTAAGAAAACCCTTATTTCTTTTAGTAAAAATGGTAACCACGGTAGTTCCTTCTATAATCACTTAGTTTATACTAGCTATATATAATCTAATATCGAACAGATAGTTAATTGTGTGAATCTGCCCTAAGCCCACAACCAAACAAGGAACAGGAAATGAGGCGGAAAGCACACATCCAACTACCTATCGGGTATTAATTATATATAACCCTGATGTATAAACTAAGGTATTATAGAATTAACCACTAACGTTCCTTTAAGTTATACTGGTTTAATAAAATGGATTAAACCCTTATTTCCTTTAGTAAAAATAGTAACCACAATAGTTCCTTCTATAATCACTTAGTTTATACAAGCTATATATAATCTAATATCGAACGGATAGTTAATTGTGTGAATCTGCCCTAAGCCCACAACCAAACAAGGAACAGGAAGTAAGGCGGAAAGCACACATCCAACTACCTATCGGGTATTAATTATATATAACCCTGATGTATAAACTAAGGAATTATAGAATTAACCACTAAAGGTCCTTTAAGTTATACTGGTTTAATAAAATGGATTAAACCCTTTTACTGGTAAGTTTCTAGTTTTGTCTACCAAATGTTCTACTTGAAAAGTATGTTTTGTACTAGAAAACGGTGCATTGAATTAGTATACTATGACCTGGCCCATACCTGGTACTCCTTATGATTACTTGGTGTATACGGAATATATATATAACTAAGATCGAATAGATAGTAGGCTGGGTGAATCTGCTCTAAGCCCACAACCAAAAAAGGAACAGGAAATGAAGCGGAAAACACACATCCTACTACCTGTCGGATCCGATTAATTATATCCCTGATATATAAACTAAGGAATCATAAAGTTAGCATTATAGGCCCCTTTCTACTGAATGTACTATGACTCGACTGTTTTGTTTGTCGCTTGTATTGATGTAAGTTTTCAGTTGTCTTTCATACTGAAGTACTGACTACCTTAAATTTAGTTTGTTTTATTAAGGTCATAATGTGATTTGGTTGTACCCATACTATACGCTCTCCCTGCAAGAGATTCTGGTTATAAAACGCGACTTCAGCAAACGAATTGCTAAGCCGTGTAAAATCTCACATTAAAGTTATCTTGTATACCACATTTATTATCACCTTTTGGTTAGAACAATGAGTTAGTGATCATTGGTATAATGCTGCAAATCATGATTTGTTCTTTTGTTATAGTATGTAGTATGTTCTTTCTGTTATCGTGTATTGTATCTTCCTCCCTGTTTCTCTTTATAATATGTTCTCTATGTTATCATGTTAACTGAACCCCTAAGCTATACCTATTATAGTTTATTAGTATCTTTACTTTGAACTGTTATTGACTTGAAGAAAAGACTCGTTTATCTACTAAGTTATGATTGTACTTTAAAAACGGAGTTTTATAAACTATAAAGTAACATAACTTTAAAAAGAGTTTTTGAAATGTTTTGATCACTTATAAAATACATAAGCAATCTGTTAAAATGATGTTTATAGCAAAACATTTACACAATTATCATTGTGTTCAACTTGTATTCCCCCCCCCCCTTAAAAGCATTTAAAAAAATTTAAAAGATTGATTATAGGGGTATGAACTCACCTTATGTGGGTGATTCAATCGAATATGCGCGTAAGGATGAGAAGTTCCACGAACGAAGTTCCGAGACACAAACGAGTCCTAAATGACATATATGGCATATATTGGCATGAATTTAGTGTTTAAAAGCAACTAACATGCAATGAAATACCCTTAGGGACTAGGAAACACTTGGACTAAGTGTTAGAATCACATGTGATTCATCAAAGGGGTGTATACGGCCACAACTTGGTGTGTACGGACATGGGTGTACGGCCATGGAGTGTAAGGTCATACACTCATGGTAAATTATGCACAAAAGGGTGATTCAACAATGGGGAAACTAGTGGGTCTCATGCTCAACAAGAATATGAACTAAGTTGGCATTTTGGAGGCCCTTTTGGGGTGTTTTGAGGGGTGTACGGTTATACAAGGGTGTACGGTCGTACACTCCTTTTGTTCTTGAGTTATGGTCGTTTCTAAGGTGTTTAACAAGAGATACTAACGTGTACTAAGCATAGGGGAAGGATACTTACAATTTGGAGGCTCAAAAGGGTGTTCACGGCCACCAAGAACAAGTGTGTGTTCTTGGTGTTCTTGGTGAAATGGATGAAGATTTGAAGATCTATCATAAAGAGTTGTTTTCATGGATGAATCAAAGGGTGATGCTAGATTAAGAAGTCTAAGGTCCTAAATCGGATCTTTACCAATGATCAAGCAATCAAACAATCAAAAGAAACTAGAATATGAGTAGAAGAAGAAAAGAAATCAAGATTGCACACGTTTATTACTGAAAAACGTCTGGTACAACTCGATATACTTAGCCGTGAACTCTATGGCATCAACAACCAATAATGACCTACAACACCTCTATATATAGGGAACTTGGGCCGGAAACTAGGTTTACGGCCGTAAAGGGGTTTACCGCCGTAAAGGGGTTTACCGCCGTAAAGGGGTTTACGGCCGTAAAGGGGTTTACGGCCGTAAACATACAACTGGGCCGTAAACTACTAATTAACCCACTAAACCAACATAAATACACAAAAGAACTATTACAATGAAAAGCCTAGCCCAAACCACTAACTGGACCCTTCAATCTCCCCCTTGGTTTGGTGCTAACTTGGACTTAGTCTTTATCAACCACCAGCACGTCCGACTTCCCCATAGCTCCATACCACATTCCTTTTCTGATAATTTCTGCAACCATGGATGTGTACTCCTTAGCAGCAGGCTCAAAGATGTCTTCAGCGACCTTGATCTGATGAAGAGAAAGCTGATGTACATCCCATTTCCCAAACTGTAGAAGATCATACGTGTGATATAATCGGATGTAATCATTTGGGAGTTTGATGACAGCAGAAGCTGTAGCATCATCAAATACCCAGTAAAGCATATTCTCTAGAACTCCATCACCAAGCCTCTTCAATACAGGTATATGTTTCACTTGATTTGTGGGAGGCCACATCACCGTCTGGATAGGAAGGTTTGTCTTGGGATCAATTATGTCAGGGTGTTCTATGACGATTGACTCTGCAGTCCTCATCGTAGTAAAGCCTTTCTTCACTTGATCTTCTAGAAACATCTTAAGGTATGTTGCCTTGGGATTACCAGAAAGAGTTGCAAAAGGAGCATTGGATAGTTCTGTAAGATCAACCCTGGTCCAGGAATGAAAATCTTTTTGGTCTTTGTATAGCTCCGTGTTGCTACTCTTGCGTCTCACATACCATATATTTTGTGTGTCGTGAAAGCCCCAAGAGACAATTCCTGACCTGTCACCATATTCGGTTCCAAACCGTTTCTTCTCAAGGTCTGTGATGGTGATTTCGGGTTGATCCCCAGGAGCATTCTCATCAGAGCTCCTTTTGAACAACAGCTGTCTCTTCTCAGCAGACTTAGCCAGTTTGGCACGTTTCAAAGCCACAACATTTGAAGCCTGTGTTGGTTCTTTATCAAAACGATCTACAACTCGGGTTGTTCTTACAGGTGGTGGAACTATGGGAGCAGCTTGATTAGGAATATAGATCCTTGGCTCATCGACAGACGTCTTAAATTTGTCACCAAGTTCTTCTTCCAGCTTCTTCTTTAAGTCATAGTAACTGGCAGTCAACAGACCAAAGTGAGTCTGAAGATCAGTGATCTGCTTAGTCTTCAGAGCTTTGTCTTCTAGAAGATCAGCAACTTGAATGGTGAGCTTGGTGTTTTCGGTCTGAAGGTCAGTAACCCGGATATCAAGCTCTATATTCTTCTGATTTAGTACGTTGATCTCCTTCTGTAGTCCAAGAATAGTAGGATTCTCTTCTCCAGAGTTGCCTTCCCCAAAAGATATTCCTTTACCACGGGAGGGAGGCGTTGAGAATTGTTCTTCAGCCAAATGCATGGCCAGCCTCACTGAAGCAGCATCATGATCGGGCCTGGGAAGAGAAAATCCTGCGGGGATAGAAGAACCACCAGCTTTATAAGTGGTGCTAGGACCTTCACTGAAAGGTTCTGATGAGACAATGGCAGGAGTGGTTATCGGTGGTGTTGAAAGGCCTTGAAGTACACCAGAAACAGGAATTCCCTGTCTAGGGTCACGTCTTCTTCTTTTTAGAGGAGGTTGAGAGGTCTGTGTTGTTGTGCGATCACTCTCAAGCGGCTCAGATGTAGGAGAAACAATATCAAGGGGAGGAATCCCTGACACTGTCACCATAGGAGTTGCTGTTTCAGCCACTTGTTTAGTAGTAGGAGGCATAGATTCAAGAACGTCTTCAGTTTCCCGTATCTCCGTTGCTGGATGAGCAACATCATTGATATTGTCAAGCAGCGCGTTGAGATTTTCACTTGACAAGAAATCTTCATTACTTCCAAAATTCAGTGGAATTTCATCCTTATCAAAGCCAGAAAGATCAAGATCTTCGTACAAATCAGTCTCAGTCACATTCTTTGAAGACCTTTCATCATAATCACTTTGGACTGGAACTGATGTCAGATTATGTTCCTCTGCCACAAAAGCATTTGGAGCTGTTGTTTCTTCTCTTTCTTCATGATTTGACACGGTGATAACATCATCTTCTGAAATCACCCTCTCTGAAGAAGTAGGCTCAGAGGATACTTTATCTGAAGATCCATGAGACTCGGATGCTTCGTTTAGCTCAGCAAATTTTCCAAACTTCACAAGCGGATACAGTCCTTGGAAAACGACCTTTCCCTTGCGATTCTGCTTTATAAGCCCAACAGTATGGGGACCTAATGACTTCATATCTAGGGTATCTCCCTCCTTGACCATCTCCGGAAATTGAATATTGATGAACGTTGGATGAACCTAGGATACATCAAGAAAGTATCCCGGGTTATTGCGTTGATGTTTACCACGAACTCGTCTAAGATAAACTTTGAGAAATTGAAGTCTATTCCTGCAGCAAGAGAAGCAATGGCTCCAGTGTTCCTTAGAGAAATCTCGTTAGCTCCAGACCTTCTCCCAGAAATGCAGCTCACAAATACATGAGCCAAGAATCTCCAGTACGGTGGCAGAAGCTTTTTCACAGTGGGAGGAAAGTTGCCTTCGTAACCCATCTTCTTAAGAACCTTCTGGGCATCTTCAATCCCAATCTCAGTAGGAAAGCCAGGTTGATCATCAATCAACAACGCTTCTCTGATGAATTGTTCAGTAATAGCAATCTTGCAACCCTTCACAACAGCTTCAACAGTAACTGCTCCATCATTATCTGTCTTCAGTTTGGCAGTCCTCCAGAATTCCCTGATGATATTCTGATAAACCACGGGATTCACAGTAATAGCAGACGCCAAGCAGCAATCCCTCAGCCTGTGGATCATCGACCTGAATTCTCCATGAACAGCAGGAGGATCAGCCAGTATGATGGCCAAGTTGTGCATGTCAGCGAACGTCAAATTTGCCATTTGATCTGCACTAAAACAAGCCAAGTAAGAAAACAAAAATATTTGAGCAATTAATGTTTTAAGTTTTCTTAATTAATCGATTTAATTTTGGCATTTAAAAGAGAAATTATTTTGACCAAACTGGAGTTTACGGTCAACTAGGGGTTTACGGCCATAAACCCATGGCAGTAAGCTCATGGCCGTAAACGGAGTTTACGGCCGTAAGCTTCTTGGCCGTAAGCTTCGACCATAAGCTCCGACAGATCGTTTTTCTTCGATTTACGCCCCAAAATCCATCGATTTGATGAACAAAACACATTCCCACGGTCGATTTTGTTATACCTTTGAGATGAACCGAACGATTTCACAAAAAACGAGAAAATTTTTTCGAGAGGAGAAGAATGGGAGAGAGTTTACGGCCGGAAATTGAAAAGTGAGAGGTGAGAGAGTTTTCGGCTGTAAGCTCTCCTTAAATACCCTGTTCGATTTTACCTGTCTTCCACACAGTATAAGGCACAGTCCAAATCCCAAATATTTTTCAAAAATAAAACTCTTTGAGGATTTTAAAAATTAAAATTAAAATTAAAATAAACTAAAAATAAAATAAAAATAAAAATAATTTCTAAAATTTAAGAATTTAAAAAAATTTAAATTTTGACAATTATAAAAATAAAGTAAAATAAAATAAAAATAAAATAAAAAAATAAAAATAAAAATAAGATAGAATAAATGCAGACTAAAATTTATCTAAAAAATAACTGAATATACTTTTGTGACACTGGGATCAAAGTTGTTAATCAACCTTAATCCACTTGTCGGTACCTTTATCTTCATGTCTTTGTCTGTTCGATCGTCGGTATTGTGGTCCACTTAAACACGAAAAATTTATGATAAATTTGGACAGACTAAGAATAATAAGACATTTTGATCCTATGATCCCAAGTATATTTCCCAAAGACCATTTATCTGACGACGACCAGGGATATTGTTGTCCACCTAAATTGAGCAGCGAGATCTACAGACAATCTGTAATTGTTCAATTTTTAATTGTACTAGAACATGTTTCCCGCATCCTGATATGCTCCAGTAATCAAGGACTTCCAGAATACTCCTTACATCGGGTGAGCAGACAATTATTAAGAGCGAAAATAGATTTATAATGCATATGCTATACACCCAGGTCGGATCTCTTCCAATCACGTAGAGGGTGAAACATATGACTAACTGAAGTTTTAGAGGGATTGAGAAGAAGAATGGTGCATATACTGTGTACCAGGTCGAATTGTAAGTCACGCAAAGGAGACAGTATATGGCTAACAGATAGAAAGAATTGCATAGATAGAAGATGCATAGAGATAGAGTTGCATATGTTACAGTCCAGGTCGGATCTTCCGATCGCGCAAAGGAGGCAACATATGACTAACAGATAGAGAGAAAGAAAATAATCTTCTACAAACCTAACTTATCGGAATTCCCCACTCACCCCATCAATACCGGAATTAAGGACAAAATCCGCACACCAAGGAAAAGTTAATCCACAGTTCTAGGTATAATTTTTTTAATGTGACCAGTAAATTCCCATGTATATCTCCCTGCTCAACCTATCCAAGCGTCGTATTGTCAGGCTAAACGGATCTAACTAGGTCAAGATTTGTCAAGTCTCTGAATTCCTTAAGTTCAACTCTGCCTAGTCAAGTCCATTTAGAATCTTTCGTGCCTACCAGCGCATCGAACACAGAGCTTGGACAATATAGTTTTGGTATGTTACGCAGATTCAGATTGTCTGTTATCACTTGATAATATCACTTCCCGTCACATTACCTACAAGCAAAACTATTAGCAACATATTTTTGATTTTTTGATTTTTAATGTTTTTGGATTTTTTTTGAATTTTAAATTTTTATTGTTTGGTTTTTGTTTATTTCTCCCCCTAAATTTGTGCATGGGTGAGAATGAAATCACTAAAATGCGCAAATTTAAACTGACCTACCCTAAAACAAAAATTTAATCCTCAAAACGAATCATTTTCAAAAATCCCACAAGCACATCGAATCGAGCTTTGTTAAAAGACTTGCTGAACAGATCTGCCACATTATTAGCAGAGGGAACCTGTTCCAGCCGGATGAGCAAACGCTCATAACAGTCTCTGATAAAATGAATTTTGATATCAATGTGCTTGGTTTTGGAATGTTGGACAGGATTTTTAGTAATTTGAATCGCAGCCTCATTATCACAGTAGATGGGGGTTTCTAGATAATTCAAACCGTAATCCAACAGCTGACGTTGGATCCAGATAACTTGAGAGCAACAGGCAGATGCAGCAACATATTCCGCTTATGTTGTTGAGGTTGAGACGGTATGCTGTTTCTTGCACTGCCATGACACCAGCCTGTCTCCAAGAAATTGACACCCTCCTGATGTAGATTTCCTGTCAAGCTCACAGCCTCCATAATTACTGTCAGCAAAAGCATATAAATCAAATTCGGAATTTTTCGGATACCAAAGACCCAATTTTGGGCTGCCTTTGATATACCGAAAAATTCTTTTGACAACAATAAGATGTGAAAGTTTAGGATTAGCCTGATAACGTGCGCATTGACAAACTGCAAACATGATGTCTGGACGTCTTGCAGTAAGATACATCAACGATCCGATCATCGATCTGTAGTGTGTCTGATCTACGGATTCGCCATCAGTATCTGGATTCAGCAGGGGTCTTTCGGCCATTGGTGTCGATGCAGGTTTTGCGTCTTGAAACCCGAACTTCTCAAGAATATCCTCCACATACTTAGCTTGATGGAGCAAGATTCCAGTTGAATTTTGTTTGACTTGAAGCCCCAGAAACATGGTCATTTCCCCTAACGAACTCATCTCAAACCTCTTTTTCATCACGCCTTCAAACTCTTTGCATAGTTGTGGACTGGTAGACCCGAAGATAATGTCGTCAACGTAGATCTGGACTAGAATCTAATCATTACCAACATGCTTGATGAATAAAGTTTGATCGATATTGCCATGAGAGTATCCATGATCGAGCAAGTGCTTTGTGAGAGTCGCATACCACGCTCGAGAAGCTTGATGTAACCCATACAACGCCTTGTCCAACTTGTAGACATGATTAGTAAACTTCGAGTTAACGAACCCAGGGGGCTGATCAACGTAGATTTCTTCCTTCACCTTGCCATACAAGAAGGCTGTCTTGACATCCATTTGATAAACCGTGAAGTTCATGTAGGAAGCATATGCAAGGAAGATACGAATAGCCTCCAAGCGAGCCACTGGAGCATAAACCTCAGTATAATCAAGACCCTCGACTTGACGAAACCCGCGAACCACCAATCTTTCTTTATTGCGCACTATAACACCAGAATCATCCTGCTTGTTTCGATAGACCCAGCGTGTGTCAAGAGCCTTTTTGCCCTTTGGTAACTCAACCAATTTCCAAACTCCGAACTTTTCAAATTGATTTAGCTCTTCATGCATAGCGTCTACCTAGCTGGGCTCATTCAAAGCCATTTCAACATTCTTGGGCTCTATTTGAGAGATAAAGCAAGAATAGAGACATGTATTGACATCTCCACTCTGACTTCTGGTTCTAACTCCATCACCCAGCTGACCAATGATGTTTTCGATCGGATGATCGCGTTGAATTCTTGAAGGTATGTCTTGGCTGATATCATTGAGTGAAACGGGAAGATTGTGAATGTTGAAACCTCCATCATTTGCTGATTGATCCACATTAGATGAATCTGCTACAAACTCATTAGCAATTTCTTCAGGAAAGAGTAGTTCCATAAAAGTTGGAGTGACAGCGGAAGCATCTCTAGACATGAACTCTCTTTCAACAGGAGTAAGAGGTGTAGCATCAGCATCTGGAGTATCATTTTGAACTGGAGACTCTGGACTACCAAGTGGAACAGATGACTCCCCCTCAGGTGGTGAAGAGGATACCGTTGGAGGTCTGTAGACAACTTCTTCGTCTTCGTCTTCAGAAACAATCTTCGAGCCAGAGGAAGACCCAGATGAACCATATGAAGACACATTAATGGACTTGAAGAGCGATTTGTAATCAAATAACCAATCAGGGCCCACTCGAGCATCCGTCTCATTCTCCTCCAACCAACGCACATCGAAGGATTCTACAATCTGCTTCGTCTTTTTATTGTAAACCCTATACGCGGTGCATGCAGCATATCCTACGAAATAACAATCATCGGCTTTGGCATTGAACTTCCGGTTGGAGTCCAGGTGAAGAAGGGTGCAAGGGCAGCCAAATACACAGAAATGACTGACTGAAGGCTTATGACTGTATAGAATCTCGTACGGTGTCTTCATCTGAGCTTTGTTGATTAAAACACGATTCTGAACGTAGCAAGCAGTGTTAATCGCCTCAGCCCAAAAGAAAACAGGTAACTTGGAGTCACACAGCATTGTTCTTGCAGCGTCTTTTAATGTTCTATTTCTCCTCTCAGCAACACCATTTTGTTGAGGCGTGTGAGCAGAGCTGTATTGACGCATAATTCCCTTTTCTACGCAAAAGTGATCAAGAATTGCATTCTTGAATTCTGTTCCATTATCAGTACGAAGCGCCTTCACCCAGTTGTTGGTTTGGTTCTCAATCATCACAATGAACTTCTTTATCAGATCAGCAACCCCAGCCTTGTTGGATAAGAAGAAGACCCACGTAAAACGAGAGAAATCATTGATCATAACTAGACAGTACGAGCTTTTGTTGATGCTCAGGACGTTGACCGGACCAAATAAGTCCATATGCAATAACTGGAGCACCTGACTGATTGAGTTAACTTGTTTTGGCAGGTGTGGTTTTCTATGATGTTTACCCTGGGCACATGACACACACTTCTCAAAAGTGATAAAGTCACTGATAGGTAAGCCTCGGACCATCTCATTCTTTGCAAGACAATTTAGGTTCTTAGCGTTAGCATGACCGAGTCTTCGATGCCACAACATTGCGTTCTGTTCTGAGACCTTCGAAAAGAGGCAAGTGACTTGTTCAGGAATGTTGCTGTTCATATCAATAATATACGCATTTCCATCCCGCTTTGATTTGACAAGAATCCACTCTTCTGGGATGATAATGTCTGGCTTGAGAATCATGCACTCTAAGTTAGTGAAATGTGTAGAATAACCTTTGTCACAAATCTGAGACACACTCAACAAACTGTGTTTTAACTCGGGAGCAAAGTTGACGTTCTCAAAACTCAGCACTCCATTTGTTACGGTTCCTCTCTGAGTGATCTTGCCACCTTCTCCGCCCGCAAAGGAAACATATCCCCCATTAAAAGATTGAATGTCGCTCAGTTGGGAGATGTCTCCTGTCATATGTCGGGAGCAGCCGCTGTCGACGTACCAAGGTCTGACGACATTCCTCCGCAACTATCCATGCAAAATGAGCGGGATCAATTAGATTTGGGAACCCAGGTCATCACTGTCCTGGGTTGCCTCTTCACTTTCTCTGATTGATCTTTCAAAGCCTTCAATTCTGAATTATCATTTCTAATCTTTTCAGAGGATGCTGATGATTGATTGGAAGTTAATTTGGGCATCCAATGATATTTAGGTTTTCTAACAGTCACATGTGGTTTTGAAATATGTTTCTTATTAGTTCGCATTGAGCATCTGGAAGTTCTACCAGAAGTGGTTGAAGATCCAGAATTGCTCTTTGACGAAACCGATCTTGGCGGAGCCTTGTTCGGTTTTGGCAAACTGTTTGAGACTTTGTTATGAAAAACCTTTTTATTCTTTTGAAAAACCGCCCTTTTCTACTTCGATCATCCTTCCAATCATCATCCCGAGAACGAGTTCTTGAGGACTTTCTAGTTAAAGACCTTCCTCTAGATTCGTTCTCTCCTCTTGGCGACATATAATGCATAAAAATCCTATTTTGACAATTCCTAGCTATATGACCACCAATACCACAATTAAAACAAATCTGATTATTATTATTAAAACTGGTACTGCCTGTCTCAGATTTATTTTCTTTACTGACACCCTTACTTTTCTAACAAGAACATGTGTTAGAAACAGGTTGTGAGATGAGTGAGGGTGCATCAGATGGTGTGACCTGTGGAATTGGTGTGTTTTCATTAGAAGCATCACAAACATCAGGATTATCAAATAATTCATCAAACACTTCAAAAAAGTTTAATTCAGCAGAAGCAGATGCGGAAGTATCACAAAAAACATTGTCATTTTTAACATCAGAAACAAAAAGTTTTTCATTGGAAACAAAAACATCAGGTTCAGACTCAGTTTTGTTATCAGAAACAGATCCTCCAACTTCGTGCTTTGACTGATCTAAGGATTGATCTGCAGGGGAAGTAGAAAGGTTTGTACTTTCAACATTAATAAATCCTCCTGAAACAAAACCAGATGGCTTGTCATACACCATTGAAGGTTCGTTGGCAATCTCCTCTTTAGACAAAGGGTGATACTGATATGTATGATTAAAAGGAGGAGGTACATTCTCGTATCCTAAATCCTTTTGCTGGTTTCGTTTGAATTGCAGGAAAGGGTCAATCATGTTGGCAACTACCTCGCTTGATACATCAAACCTTTTAAAATCAAATTTTGCAGTTTCAAATTGCCCTTTTAATGTATCAAGCTCAGTAAGTAACTCGTCATTCTGTCTCTTGATATAATCATAATGTACACATTTGATACTATAGTCTTCCTGAAGTCTCCTAAAGTCCTTAATTTTTGTTTCTAACTGGGCCTTTAGGGGTTTGTGTCCTTTTCTAAGTTGATAGCCCTCATATATAAGGTCCTCTACTTCTCTACGTAATGATTCTATTTCGTCACGAAGAATTTTAACATAATCAATACATGCCTGAGAACAAGAAGGTAAACTTACCTCACTTTTCTTGGGCTCGGAAGTAGAAGATACCATCAGTGCAAACTACAGCTCCATCATCTTTTCTTCAGGATCAGCTGCAACATTCTCCATGGGAGCATCATCATTGATTTGGACTATGTGAGCATTTTCAGGTCTTGAAATATTCAGAGCCTGAATCTGGTCCTCCCAGTCAAATGACTGAGCAACCATAGCAGTCTCACCGTTGACCGCAGCACCTCCACGATTGTTTCCCATCACAACCATTGTCCTGTCATTGTTCAACCTTCGATCCGGTTTTGGGCACTCACGAGCAAAATAACCTGGCTCGTGACAGTTGAAACATCGCAGCTTCCCCTTGTTGAACCCTACCTTCTTATCAACATTCATCCCCCAGTTATTCTTCCCTATCTTTTTAGCAAATTGCCACGTAATATCCATCTTTTCCACATCTTCTGGATGAATCTGATCCAGATCAGCAAATGACAACTGAGGTGGAAGCTCTCCAGCTACAAAAGCATTATAGCAGTTAACAAGTCCTGTGGCGAGAGCAAGATTTTCATCACTTTCCTTTGTGTTTGAGGAAGAGGCTACAACTGGCACATTGGAGGAGGGAACAGCTTATGGAGTGGCAAACGACTGGCTTTGAGAATGAGGCATGGATGACGCAGTAGTAAAGGTTTGAATCTGAGGTTGTTAAACAGTAAATGCTTGATCTGAGGAATAAGTGATTGATGAAAGGGCATTGTTAGAAGAAATTCCAAGATTTGCAGTCGAATACGAGTTCACATGGTTAATCTCTCGCTGTTTATTATCAATATCACAAGCTTTGATTATCGCCATTGTTTCAGCAAGAGTGAGGCGATTCAGATCCTTGGTCTTCTTAATAACAGCCACATTCATGTCCCATGACTTTGGAAGAGCATTCAGTAGCTTTTTATTTATCTCGGACTTGGTCAAGAAGATCCCAGATATGTTCATTTCAGTAGTGAGATTTGTGAATCGCTGCAGCTGTGCCTCCAGGGTTTCTCCGGGAATGTAGTTAAACATGTTGAATTTCTGTCGCAACATATCCTGGCGGCTTTCCTTTATGTCTTCATTTCCTTCATACACCTCAATCAAGGCTTCCCACAAAGCTTTAGCTGAAGTATACTCTCTGAAACCTTGAGCTATATCAGGAGATAAAGCCATGGTCAGAGTGGCCAAAGCCCTTTCCTGTTCTTCAACTTTCTCAAAGTCTTCATCTGTATAGTGCTCAATTTCTTTTTCAATCACTTGTCCTGCAACAGTGATGGTAATTCGGACAGGACCCTTGATGATGCTTCTCCAAAGTTTGAAGTCTTTCATTTTAATATACTTCTCAAACCG
Organism: Lactuca virosa; assembly: GCF_052849685.1. Lineage (NCBI taxonomy): Eukaryota > Viridiplantae > Streptophyta > Magnoliopsida > Asterales > Asteraceae > Lactuca > Lactuca virosa. Next base: position 428,161,963 of record NC_136430.1, read on the forward strand.
ATATTTCCATTTAGGAAAACCATCTGCAGACAGCAGTCTTGGAATACGTGTGGTTGTGCCCATGACAGTATCCAGTTCATGATGATGTGTTTGACTTTGAGAATCCATTGATTATTAAAATTTAAAACAAGAAGAATGTCAAAACTGAGTTTCCGGTCAAGGAGTTTATGGCCGTAAACTGAGTTTACGGTCGGATTTACGATCTGAGTGTTTACGGTCTTGTGTTTACGGTTTTTGAAGCTTAGTTTACGGTTATTGAAGATGCTTTGTTTACGGTCCAAGAACACAGTTTACGGTTTTTAATGTTCTTGAGTTTACAGCTATAGACTGAGTTTACGGCCGTAATCTCTTGGCAGTAAACTCCCAGAAGTTCTCGAAAACACGATTTTGGAGTAGAATCGATCCCTTTTAGCAGTGAAAATACCAAATCCAATCTCGATCAGTGAGGAATACGGCCGAAAACTCGATTGAATGATGCTTTGACACTGGTTTTGCTCTGATACCAATTGTAAGGTCCTAAATCGGATCTTTACCAATGATCAAGCAATCAAACAGTCAAAAGAAACTAGAATATGAGTAGAAGAAGAAAAGAAATCAAGCTTGCACACGTTTATTACTGAAAAACGTCTGGTACAACTCGATATACTTAACCGTGAACTCTGTGGCATCAACAACCAATAATGACCTACAACACCTCTATATATAGGGAACTTGGGCCGGAAACTGGGTTTACGGTCGTAAAGGGGTTTACGGCCGTAAATATACAACTGGGCCGTAAACTACTAATTAACCCACTAAACCAACATAAATACACAAAAGAACTATTACAATGAAAAGCCTAGCCCAAACACTAACTGGACCCTTCAAGAAGGATAACAACTCAAAGATGGAAGAAACACTTACGTTTTTTATGATCTAGGATGAAGAACTCGATGATACTTGAGAAAGAATCTGATTTCTCGAGTGAGAAGTGTGAGGAATGAAGAGAAATAAAGGCATACTCTACATATGGGGGAGAGTGTACGGCCAAGATGGGTGTACAGTCGTACACCCATGTGTATGGCCGTACACTCCCTTTGATGGAGTGTTCAGCTCGATTTCAACGCGAAGAACTTAGCTGACCCTTCCCTAAACCCATATTTTTATTGTACTGAGCTTAGAACCCTTAAACAGATTCTAAACAATGCTAAAAGATAGCAGAAATGGGTCTGACACATGGTTGAATTTAATGGTTGGGCTTACAAGGCAAAAATTTTGGGTTGTCACACAACAAACCCGATTCTACCACTCCCCACGCTCTCGTTACTCAACAATCCGAACCGGCTACACCTGACATCTCATCTACACCAAAATATGGCTACAGTGGTCATGGTCAAGCTCGTAGCAGATACCGTGGCGGTGGCAGGTGGCCTCGTGGCGGATACCGTGGTGGCAGAGGACGGGCTCAAGGAAAAGTTCGATCATCATCCCACAACCCAACTTGTAAATGGCCTGGATGGTTCCCACCTTACCCTTGGGCTGCACCCTCATCCCCGTATCCAACAACACCCTCTCAGGCTGGAATCATGGGTCCTAGACCCACTTACCGCCCACCGACACCCCAACAGCAACCGGACCAACTTGCGGTGCAGGTCCACTTCACCACAGATCAACACTAGGCCCACAGCAACCCGATGACACCCACTGAGCTTGCCGTAACCTTCCACACCATACAGATGCATCCTCCGGATCGATCTTGGTATATGGACACGGGCTCTACTTCGCACGTCACAAGCGACACGAGTAATCTCTCAAACTATTCTCGTTTCGATAATAATAATTATATTCTTGTTGGTAATGGCACTCGAGTCCTAATTCTTGGTCGTGGAAACGCTATCACCTATTACCTTAACCATCCTTACAAACTTAATAATGTTTACCATGTTCCCAACATTATTAAAAACCTCGTTTCACTCAAAAAGTTTAACCGTGATAATAATACATCTGTTGAATTTGACACTACCGGTTTTACTATGAAGGATCTAGCCACGAAGACACCTATCACCCGATGTGATAGCTCGGGTGACCTCTACCCGCTCACACCATCCTCCGCACATGAACATCCTCCAACTGTTCTTCACACCGTGTCTCCCAACATATGGAACACCCGTCTAGGATATCCTACAGTTTCCAATTTACGGCATTTAAATTCTTGTCTTTCATTACCTAGCATTAAAAACAATTTGTTTTCTTGTAATGCATGCTCGTTGGGAAAACATTGTCGATTACCTTTTGATGATTCTGTTTTTGTTACACAATTACCTTTTGATATTATACATGCCGATATATGGATGTCACCCATAACAAGCAAACTAAACCATAAATATTACCTTGTTTTACTTGATGATTTTTCCCACTACATATGGACATTCCCTTTAAAAGCAAAGTCTGAAACTTTTCTTACACTTCTTCACTTTCAAAAACAAATTCAAACCCAGTTCTCCACCACCATTAAATCTTTCCAATGCGACAATGGTCGCGAATTCGACAACGGGCTGTTCAAAGATTTTTGTAAAAACCATGGTATACAACTAAGGTTTACCTGTCCGTATACATCCTCTTAAAACGGTAAAGTCGAACGTATCATCCGGACTCTAAATAACATGATCCGAACTTCCCTTATACATGCCTCTCTTCCTCCCTCCTACTGGAATTATGCCCTTCACACATCCACTTACCTCACCAATATCTTGCCCTCCCGAGTAACTAAAAATCAAACACCAGCAGTAATACTTTACCTACGAAAACCAACATATAAACACTTACGCACCTTTGGTTGTTTGTGCTACCCGAATGCCTCCGCCACCGTCCCACACAAGCTCGCACCACGCTCCCAACCATGTGTGTTTCTCGGCTATCCTGACAACCATCGAGGTTATCTTTTCCTCTGTCTATCTACCGCCAAACCTATCATCTCTCGTCATGACACCTTTCACGAGCATATTTGTACATATTCTAATCTCACCAAATACCGATCCGAATCATATGACTTCCTAGACGCCACTGATCCATCTCCATATCTCACTAACCCTGACCTACTACCAACCTCAGACCCCAACCATGGCTCCTCGGTAGTCCCCAACCCTCCCCCTTCACCTCCACTTAGTCCACAAACCACTAACAATATCCCATCAACCAATTCTACCCCCACCCCTCCCTCTTCACCTCCACAATCACCTTCACCTACACCACCACCACCACCGCCACCAACTTCATACATGCAAACACAGTCAAAAAGTGGGATTTTCAAACCCAAAACCATATTTACTCTACACAGTCAACACGTTTCACCTATACCGCAAACCCTAGGGCTGCCCTTACAGACCGAAATTGGCTTGATGTTATGCAAACATAATATAATGCTTTATTGAAACAGGGGACATGGGAGATTGTGCCAAGACCAACGAATCACAATATAATTCGTTGTCATTAGCTATTTCGCCATAAGTTCAAGGTGGATGGCACGTTGGAACGATACAAGGCGCGCCTCGTTGTAAATGGAAAAACACAAGAAGTTAGGATCGATTGTGACGAAACGTTCAGTCCAGTCGTCAATCCAGCCACAATACGAACAGTTCTTAGTCTAGCATTGGGACAAAATTGGGACATTCATCAATTGGATATTAAAAATGCGTTTTTACATAGGAACTTGTAAGAAACGGTGTACATGCACCAACCACCCGGATGTTTTGATTCACGCTATCCTACTCATGTTTGCAAATTGCGCAAGTCTCTTTATGGTTTAAAACAAGCACCACGTGCTTGGTATCAACATTTTGCGTCTTATCTACTAACTATTGGCTTTGTGTGCAGCAAAAGTGACACTTCTTTGTTTATCTACAAATAGGGCAATGACATCGCCTACCTACTTCTATATGTCGACGACATCGTCTTGACCACCTCCTCCACCGCACTCAAGACGTGTCTCATAACCGGATTAAAACAGGAATTTGACATGACTGATCTTGACCCCTTGTCTTATTTTTTAGGGGCATCTCTGTCACTCGCACCAATAATAGCATGTTTTTGTCACAGCGCAAGTATATTGAAGAGATACTTAGACGTGCAAACATGGGAGCGTGTAAGCCTGTCGCTACTCCAGCTGACACCAACTCCAAGCTTAGTCTTCATAATGGCGAACCGGTGTCTAATCTATCCCTATATCGCACTTTAGCAGGCGCTCTACAATACCTCACATTTATACGTCCTGATATTGCCTATGCTGTTCAACAAATATGTATGTTTATGCACGCCCCAAAGCTCCCTCATCTCAACGCGCTAAAATGCATTCTTCGGTATCTTAAGGGTACTCCGGCGCATGGTCTGACACTACATTGCTGTCATTATACGCAACTTGTTTCATATACTGATGCTGATTGGGGCGGTTGTCCAGACACTAGACGCTCGACTTCAGGTTATTGTATTTTTCTTGGCGGTAATCTCATTTCATGGTCTGCTAAGCGACAGACCACTCTCTCTCGATCCAGTGCTGAAGCAGAATATCGCGGTGTTGCAAATGTAGTTGCCGAAGCTTGCTGGCTCCGTAACCTCCTGCTTTAGCTACATACTCCGTTATAGCGAGCCACCATCGTCTATTGTGATAATATCTCTGCTGTCTATTTGTCTGGTAATCCTGTCCAACATCAGCGCACCAAACACATAGAAATGGATATACTCTTTGTTCGTGAAAAAGTTGCAATTGGCCAAATACGAGTTCTTCATGTTCCTTCCGCATACCAATATGCATACATCTTCACAAAAGGTTTACCTAGACAACTATTCCTGGATTTCAGAGACAGTTTGAGCATCCGACTTCCTCCCGCTCAAACTGTGGGGGACTCTTAGTCGATATATATGGGATATATCATATTGTATCTGTATAATATTGTATATATATATCCTTTCCATAGATATAGGGCCCAATTGTATATTTATATGGTTAATGTTTATTGAGCAGAGGAAGGAATTTAATCACGTTAATCTTTAAAATCATTAGCAAACATTGAACACTGAAATTCACTTAATCCTTCTGAATGCTTTGATTTTGACTTTCTTTCATAATCCTTTTACCATTCCATATCCATCCATTCGACTCAAACCCATCATCACTTTCGATTCACAATCTATTTTCCTAATAACGTACCAATAAACTTCAAACCATCGAAACTTTGATTTTCGTTTTTGACTTTTTCTGTTACTTTTACATCAAATCCCTTGCTTCGATATTAACAACAGCCATTTTCGATCATCCTTTTTGTTTCCAGATAGCCAAGAACACGAATTTTGACATTCGTTCCTAATGCTTTGACCACTTCAACCAATTCGACTCCAAAATTGATTTCAATCACAAATTCGATTTCGACTAGAACTCTCATCAACTAATTTCGTGTCGAACACTCATCAACCAATTTCGAGTAGAACTCTCATCATCTAATTTTGACAGATGATTATTCAACCTACTTCTTCTTCTCCCGTTCACAACATCGTATGATGGAAGCGTCAATTTTGACTTTCAAATAAGCAAGCTTTGACCATCAATTCAACTAACAGGTAGCTTCGATAGAATTCCATTCGACAAGAATTCACACCTTTTAAATTTTCGATCAGCTAAACTTCCATAAACAACAAAAGTTTTCAATTTCAATATCTTTCAGATCAAACTTGAATTCAACCAAAAACATCATCATCTTCATCGTGTTCTTCAAACATTAATCTGGATCATCAATTTCTCTAATTCCATTTTTATCAAATCCGGAATCAACAATTTACAACTCGATATCTTGAATTGATATTGGCGATTGCAAATCTAGAGTAGATTAAATTGAATAGTGATAATTGGCAAGTAAAACCAATATCAAATTCCGATAATGAATTTGATTTAGAGATGAACTACAATTGATTTTGTACAACGAGTAAAAAAATTCGTCAAACAGAGGGGGTGTTTGGCTTATCTTTTTGAGAGGTAAAAGTCATTTCTGGAAAAGTTACAAAAAGTCAGGTTTTCCTGACTTTTCCAAAAAGTCAGTTTTTCTTATATCAAAAATCCAAAAGTAACTTTAAAATCCTTTTACCAAACATCTTTTAAATTTTATCTTTTTCAAAAAGCATTTTTGCCTCTCAAAAAGATAAGCCAAACACCCCCAGAATGACTAAATATGCAAGTAGATGACGTAAGACCAAAAGAATGAGGATAGATCTGAATACAATTAAACGATATGGATCAGATCAATCGATTAAGAACAGTAAAGGATTATATGACTGAATATGCAGATTATGAAATTGGGCTAAAAAATAAGGATCGAATGAAAAGTAGTAGATCGAAATTTTGGGCTAATTTCGGATCAAAAGATTTTATGAAAAGATTTGGCTAGATAAAAAAAAATTGGATCAACAAATTTGAAATAAAAGCAAATAGATCCAATGGAATCAAAATGATCAAAAACGATTTCAAAGACACGATTCCAAGAAATTTTTAATAGATTTTGAATAATAAAGATAATTGGATCAACAAATAAAGATCCAATGGAGAGTAGGGAGTGAAGTTTTCACTGTGGGGCAAGCTATTTTAAAAGCTTCATCAAGCAAAGTGGCAAAACATGAGAAAGCGTGCATGGAAAATCAACACACGTTTATACCCTTTGCATTTGATATTTTTGGTTTCCTTGCGTCAGAAGCTGTGGAGCTACTTAATAGAGTCCAACGAGTCATGCATAGTAATGTTATGACTCCAAAATCTATAAATGTTGTTTTTAAAAGAATTAGTTTTGCCATCCAAAAAGGGGTTGCGGCACAGCTTGTTGCTCGTTTACCCGCTACGTCTATGTAAATCTTTCTTATGGAAAAAAAAAACGAATAGCTTAAGAATGGAGACTCACCAAAAATTCGAATCTTCAAGTCGATTACACAACAAAGATATTGCCATCTAAGATTTTGAAAAAGTTGTTAAACCTTCAAGATTAAACTCTGATACCACATGTAGGATCCCAATGAAGATGACCAATGCTGAATTAAAGAGTCAATGCATAATCTATAAGACCCGGTTTAAAGTTTAAGCACAGTTTGTATAAATAATGAATAAAGTACAAAAAATATAGAAGCATGTGTTTGCTTACTACACTACTCTCTCTCTCTCTCTCTCTCTCTCTCTCTCTCTCTCTCGAACTACTCTCTAGATATCTATACAATGAGAGCTCTCTCAAACCTATACATAAAAACTATACAAGTATATATAGACAAGAACAACCCAAAAACCCATATCACAAGAGGTAAGCCAAAACACCGTAGAACTTAGCAATAGACATTTTTTTGTTTATATATTGGTTATTATATCCCTTCTTATAATTTTCGAACACTATTATCCGTTTAAATGGTAGTTTGTGAAACCGAGACTTTGCGCTAGTGATTTTTTGTAAATATTATTTCAACCTAACATATACAATGAGTGTTTCAAAATATCAATTTGACAAAACTGCACAAATGGTCAATGTGGTTAGCTTAAAATTGCCACTCTGGTCCAAAAAGGTTTGGACTAGCGCCACAGGTCCAACTGTTTATTTTGTTGCGAGTTTGGTCCAGTTTCCTTTGAATTTTTTTATAATGACGATTTTACCCTCTGTATTTTATTTTTTCAATTTTTTTTACTTTAACACTTTTTTAATTTAAAAGAAAAACAAATAAAAACCGGACCCCACCCTCCTTTTTTCTCTTTCATATCTTCTAACATACACGTTCATTTATCGTGTTATGTAATTTTAAAATTGAAAAGTATAATGAAATATTATATGAATTTGAGCGTTGAGTTCTAACAGATAGTTTTTACTAGAAATGAAGTAAAACTATGTTTAGAATCACTCGGAAAATATTGGAAGTCTTTTGAGATTCCAATCAAAAGTCATTCAAATTTAACGAAAATATAAAATTTGAAATAAGTAAAATTTTATTATTGAAAGTTGTAAATAATCTCGTTAGAAACATTTAGGCGAAAACCTCATCGAAATTCGAGTTATAAAGAAGAAGTTATGACCAATCGAAGATCAGCGACAGAACCGACACGACGCCGTATGACGTAAAAAGTGAGTTTTTGATAAACTACTTTTTAGCCTTAGTGATCTAAATGAAAGTCGTAGTGTTCATTAAACCGAGAATTTTTCATAAAAAGAACGTCCAAATCTGACTTCGTATGAGGAAGTTATGATTTTTCTAAGTTTCGGTATAGCAGTAGACAGCTAAAAACTCGAAATAAAGATCAAGTGGTTTTTAGCCGACACAACCTAAACGAGAATCGAAGGTCTCGTTAAAATTAGTACAACGGTAAAAAGACAGACGAAAACGGACGTCGGATGAAGAAGTTATGAAATTTTAACGGACTTTTCCTGTCTCGGCCCGTTAAAAATATAATATTAATATAATATTAAAAATAAAGTCAAAGTTAGCCAACGAATTCTAAATGAAAGATGTAGAGCATAATCTCACCTACGCGTGTATATAAAGAATGTCAAAAACGGAGCTCGTATGCAAAAGATATGGATTTTTGAAGTTCGGAGCACGAACTTCGAGAATTTGACTACATTCACGACGTGAACACAGTGTTCACGACGTGAACTCAGTGAACGACACATTTCGAGCCTAGAAGACACACGGCAAGCCTAGGGGATGACCGGGATCAAACCTCACGACATGAACAAGCATGGTTCAAGTCGTGAATCTCGAAATTCAGCCTATAAATAGGAATCGAAGCCCTCAGGTTTTAGGTTACAATTTCTCACTCTCTCTCTCTCACTTTTTACTCTCTTACAAGCTACTTTTAACCCCCTAAAGTCACGGTATCATCCCTAAAACTCGAAGCAAGTCCCGATGCCCCGAAGTTCCCGAGAAAATCATCTTTCCAGTCGAAACTTTGCCCGCGTAAAGTCCGGATTTTAACTAAAATCCTCGGTTTCGTCAAAGAAAGTCATATATAGAAACGAAGTGCTGCTTGAATCGTCATATCATTATTCGGTTAATTCACGGTGAGTTCAATATATAGGAACAATTGTATGTTATGTGTTATATGTGCTATGTGCTTTTCCGTTGTTATTATTTCTGCTATTTATGATAACAAAGCTATACCTTTGACCATGTGATCAGTGAAAGGACTTAGATTCATGGTGGTACTGGTATGTAGCCTCTGGCCATGTAGAGCATGTCTCGTAAGAGAATGACTTCTATTCTATGGCATTGGCAGAAGGTTAGATAGGGCTGAAAGCCTGAAATCTACCAAAATGTTTAATCAGAAATCATATGTCTTCTGTGCCATTTGTGCCGAAGTGTTATTGATGTATATCAAGTATTGAAATTGTTATGTCTCGTTGATTGTATATCTTTGAATCAAATCATCGATTGATATGGAAAGTTTGTCGCATGATTCACATATGCCTTTGTTGTTCCTTGTTCCTCTTTGCTTCTGTGTCATTTGTGCCGAAGTGTTATTGATGTATATCAAGTATTGAAATTGTTATGTCTCGTTGATTGTATATATTTGAATCAAATCATCGATTGATATGGAAAGTTTGTCGCATGATTCACATATGCCTTTGTTGTTCCTTGTTCCTCTTTGCTTCTGCCATATTGAAGTATATATATGGCATAACGTTATATTGTATCTATTATTGAACTCACTAAGCGTCACCGCTTACCCCTCTCAGTGTTTAACAATTGTTGGTAATGAGAATCCAGTATAGTCTTATACTGTTGGAAGATTTAGAATAGTTTATACTATTACTTTTGTGCTTGGGTTTACGTTTGTATAAAACTTTAATATCCTGGGTAGTTATGCAATAAATATAACACTTTGTAATAGTCGGTTGGTATCCAGTAGTTTGTAATCACTTTATCAATGTAAAATATTGTTTTTATGAATATGCATGTAGCATGTTTTGGGTCTATGAGGAAGTACAGATTCGTAAAAAAAACTAAGATTAAGGGCGTTGTAAATTTGGGAATTGATGATGAAGAAGGTTTTGTTTGAGGAAAACATGGTGGAAATCCAAGGTAGAGGAAGGTGAGTTTTTTTTCCTTTCACTTCTAAAATTCATTTTGCTTAATTGGAGAATGGTGGTGATTCCAGCGGTGACCCTACGGTTTGATGTGGCTCTGACGACCTTGAGCTTCACGACGACTAGGGTACCTTCTTCAGATCAAATTTCACTTCGTCATATCAGATTCCACTTCAAGAAATATGAGTTTCGTTTATTTCCACCAAAAATTCAAAAAATCACACTTTTAGTGAGACAAAGCTTCAAAAAATATGAGAGAAAACAAGGAAATAGATGGAACACAGGGAAATATATGTGGGATTTTTGTTTATTTTTTAGTTGCAGGTGTATAAGAAAAATATGTGTGGTTTTTTTTTTGTTTTGAGTTCTAGGTACACAAAGGAAGAAGATGATGCAGTTCGAGAGAGGGAGAGAGAGGGGGGGGGGGGGAGAGAGAGAGAGAGAGAGAGAGGGGGGAGGGGGAGTAATTTGTTTTTCTTTTAAGCATGTAAAAATATTTAAATAAATAAATAAAACTGAAAAATAAAAAATAAGGGCAACATCATCATTATAGAAAAGTTCAAAAGAAATTGGACCAAACTCGCAACAAAATGAAAAGTTTGGACCTTTGGTGCTAGTCTAAATTTTTTTGGACCAAAATGGCAATTTTGAGCTAACCACAAGGACCAATTGTGCAGTTTTGTCTATCAATTTGAACAACTCTTAGGTTGTGTTTGATATGCGTCTGACCGAGTCAGGTCATACGTTTTTTGCTAACTCGGTAGCTAAAGCTGTTTGATAAATTAATTTTGGACGGCTGACTCATAAAGCCAAGTTTGGCTCGGAAAGAAGATGGAAACTAACTGACCGAGAAAGAGAGAAGTGTTTCCAATTGTGCCCCTACGATTCATTCCTCTTCCATCCACAATTCTTCTCCTCGTTCACGCCTCCAATTGACTGTCGACGATTTGTGCATCTTCCTCACACCAATCGACGCATTCTCCTCTTCTCATTAGGTACGCCTTCTGCATCTTCTCATCAGGTACACCGATCGAAGATTTGATAATGCTTGGGTTCTTCTCATCTGATTTTAAAGTTTCGATTTTTATCATCAAAGTTCCGATTCTTCTCATCAAAGTTTTGATTTTGCTGTCCTGTTTATGTTTGCTGTTCTCAATTGGATTTATGATGTTATGTTCCGATTTTTTGTTGTCCTGTTCATGTTTGTTGTCCTCTCCCTGTCGACTTTTTTTTTCAAAATCTAATTATCTTCTTTTCAATTTACTTGTTATTAAATCTGATTTGAGTTTTGCTACAAGATTGTTTGTTGTTAGTTTGATATTATGCTATAAATCAGATTATGCTTTCATATGTTGGTGTTTGTTTAATCTTATGTTAAAAATCAGATTACCATTGTTGTTAATGAGTTAAGAAGTCATAAATCATAATTTAGAACTTTGGTAATCAGTTAAGAAATCAGCAATCAGAATTGTTTTCTTTTATTGATATGTGCTATGAAATCATATGTATATTTGCTGAAAATCGGTTTTATTTGCTAAAATTAGATGTTAATAGGTGCTGGAAATCAAATTTCTTTGTTGAAAATGTATATACTTGCTGAAACATGAAAAATCATGTTTAATTTGTTGAAATTGCTTGTTATTGTTGCTCGAAATCATATTTTCAACTGAAAATAGATCTATATAGAGTAAAAGGGTAAAATTGTCATTTTTTATTAGTTAGCACATTCAACCAGATGTACAATCAAACAACATGGTTTCTTTTTCCAGTCAGAATTTATTACTCAGACAGACATTTCCCGATCAACACTTTTTCAGTCAGCAACTATCAAACGGTACCTTAGTTTTTCCACCATACATTCCAAATATCGACAAATGCGGATGAAAGGTGAAATATTATTTAGGTTTTTTATTTATCCACCTAAAGTGATTTGAGTTTTATCCTCATTTTAATTGAAAAAAGGAAATATTTTAAAGTTTGACTTTGTAATTCTCACTTATATAAAGTAGTTATGGGAGAACCAATAATTTTTGTTGATTCAGATTTGTATATATTTGAAATTAGGCATACAAATCTCCTTTAGTATTGTCATGTCTCATTTCATAAAGTAGTAACTACAATGAATCTTGATATCAACATAATTTTATAGCAATTACGATTTGAATACTAAGAATAGTTTTAGTTTCATGTAATTGTATTTGTAGTATGTTAAACGAAGTTGTGGCTAAAAAATAAATAAAATGTGTTTAAAACGGTAAACATCACCGTTGGATGCCCCACTAACTCATTTTTATCCACAAAAAAAGGGAGGCAAATTAGTGACTTTCTCATTTGAAAGGTTATGAGTTCAAGTCTCGCTTGAAACATATGTGATGGTAGTTAGGAGTAAATTAGTTTGTGGTTCAAAAAAAAAAGTTTTATTTATATAATCTTTGTTTAATTGTTATTGTATGTTTTATATTTAATATAAAATTTAAAATTATTTTCTTCATTATTAGTTTTCTTTCCCCATAGATGATTTTCAGCTTTTTGTACCCCTTCACAGTTCACATTATAAAAAATCAAAATTAGTAGTATTAGTTTCTTTGTTGTTTTCCCGTTTTAATTTTACATCGGATCTTTTTATGTTCATGTGTTTGATTGTTTGTGTTCCAAATATCTATCATTCATAGTAGGAAGTAGGAACTAGAAAGAAACCAATCATTTTTACATTTGAAGGAGATCCAAGAATTTACAACTAAAAAGACGGTATATTTATTAAAAAAAAACTGAATAAAAATAAGCTCATTTCCCCAAACTATATAATTAATAATTTTAGTCCTTTTATTTTCAATTAATGGTGAATTAATATTAAAGTTTATCTTGCCCTTCTTGTTTCAAGCTTTTGTTCTCATGATGTTTAACCTAATATCCTTTGTTGCTTTAAGGCCTACTTTTAATGTAAAATATTATGTTTTTAGATAACTAATTAAATATTTTTGGAATTATATAAGATCATCATAAAATGTATTTTTACTGGATCTAACGGTAATTTTGGAGTCATTTGTTTGGAATTCGTTGTGACATAAAACATATTTTACAAAAAACCGTAAAAAAACTATTAGCAAAAACACCTTACACGACAAACTATAATATTTAAGATTCCGTGTGACATTAGTTAGGTTTTAATAAAATCGCAGGAAACTTCTTTGTTCACAAGATTTCTATACTATATCCTTCGTCGTCACCCATTATCCAGTTTGATTAACAATCATCATAATTATTTGTTTTCACGTTTACAAATTGCATAAATGACATTAATTTTATATAAAATTTCAATTTTGACAGTGTATTTGATTATTTTTTCAATTAAGTCATTAATGTTATATTTTTGTTGTAAATTTAACCAATCGTTTTAAAGTATTTTGATGTTTCTTTTTTGCCACAAAAAGATGTTGTGGCTTCTACATATGATCTAAATTGACAAATATTTAAGTTAAATTGAACCCTTACGTAGAGTTATACTCATTTTCTTTTATTTCTTCTTCTTTTCTTCTCCGAGAGCATCACAATTTTGTACAACGACTACCCAAGTTCCTTCAAATGGTTCATCATCTTAGAGTGATGTAAACAAATAAATGAAGGTTTCTTTTAAGAGATGTTATTGTAAAAAACATTTATTGTCTTGCGTATATCACTTTGAGATGATGAACTATTTGAGCGACCTTGGAAGTCATTGCACTAATTAAATCGTGATTTTATGAGAGAAGAAAAGAAGAATAAATTTTATTTTAGATGTTTCATGTTTCTAATCGTGATTTTATAAGAAAATAAAAGAGGGTTTTCTGCAGAAAAGTCTCATTATTTTGAATTTTTTTTTAAAATGATTTTATTATTTTGCCTCTTTTAAATGAGTTGATTCATGGGAATTCCCGAAGACGATGTTTACTATTATCATCGATAATTTTTACCTTTAATAGAAATTAATATAAGTTTTTCATGAAAACAACTTATTGGACTTCATCTAGTTTCTTGTTAAATGATGACTCTTAATAATATCTTTAGCCGCCGTTCCCAAAAAAAAAAAATTAAAAATTCTAAAACGTACTTTTTATTTTCAAATACTTGTTTATTTCAAAATGAGGGATATAATTATTTTTAATATTTTTAGGAGTAAATTACACGATTCGTCCCTTGTAAATGTGCCAAAAGGCACGTTCAGTCCCTATTTTCAAAAATTAACTCGGACCGTCCCTGATGGACATAAAATGACTATGTTACCCTTTTCATTTCTTTTTTGATTTATTTTTTAGTTTGTTTATTATTGACAATTTAAAAGAAAAACAAAAATAGGGTCCACCACCGTCACACCCTTAACCTCTGCCTCCACCCACAACCTTCGTCTTCATTAGTTCATCTTCATTCTTATATTATCGGAGCTATGGAGAGAGAGAGAGAGAGAGAGAGAGAGAGAGAGAGAGAGAGAGGATTGTCGTCTCCACCACCACCGTCGTCGGAGATACCGAGATAGAGAAGCCCATCGCTTCACTCTACATGTACAGCACCATCGCCGGAGTTATTGGGTCATCTTTGATTTGCAGGATCGCTTACCACCATCTCCGACATCACCATTGTCTTCTCCGTTCGATTATCACCACCTGTGCGCCACCATCTCGTGCAATTTAGGGTTTGCAGATCTACATTCGTGAAATAACTCATCTTGCTTCTCCGTTCGTAGATCTGCACACTATGGATTTGCACATTGTGGATTAAATTGTGCTTCTGGGTGGTGGTGCCGGAGAATTAAATCACACCCACTGCTGCCTTCCATCTTTCCTGAAATAAATTACACCCTCAGATTTAAGGTCACCTAGGGTTAAAGAAGAAGAAGAAGATAGAGGGGGTGAGGCGAGGTTTGGTCAGAGAAGAATTTGGTCTTCGAGATACCAGCCACAACCATCAACTCTCCTTTCTGAAAAGATTTCTGGGATTTGTTAACAGGAATTTGGGGGAGAAGATTTATTTTTCAAATCTCTTTCAGATGTAGGATTAGATTTAGGTTTGATTTTCGGGTTTAATTTCCAATTTCTGTTTTTATTTTGGTGGTGAATGGTGGTGTTTGACAGAGGCGACTGGTGGCCAGAGATGGCTGATGGTCGGAGGTGGTTGGTTGTCGGAGATGACCGGTGATCGGAGGTGGTCGATGGTTGGGGGTTGGAACTTGGAACCGGTTTAAGAAGAAGTTATTTTCTAAGAATTATAATAAATAAAAAATTAGATAAATTAAAAACAATTGAAAAAGAAATGAAAAAGAAAAAGAAAAGGGCAAGATAGTCATTTTATGTCTGCGAGGGACGTAACGTGCAACTTTTAACGGTATGAAGGACGGTCCGAGTTAATTTTTAAAAATAGAGACTAAATGCGCAATTTTACACTTGGACGAGGGACGAATTGTGTAATTTACTCTATTTTTAGTATAAAAGAGGTAGTATCTAATCTGAATTGTGGTGGATTGTGGCGTAATTATATTTAATAATTAATTACCGAAAGTGAAGTATGCGATGGAGCGTACACCCTAAACTAATGTTCACCTCTTTAAAATAATTCCACTTTAAATCCATATTAATTCGTCATCATATCTTTGCGTCGCCTTTAGATTTAGATGTAGTAGATTGAGATTTACAAAGAATTAAAGTTAATGATGATGAATCGTTTGTTTGATAAACCGCCCAATATTAGTACGCCAAAAAATGGAGGCAAAAATTCAACCGAGTTTCGACAAAGAAAATTATATTTTAGAGTAAATTACAAAACTAGTCCATATGGTTTTGTTTATTTTCAAAAAGTTGATATGTTGTGTCCATATAGTTTTAAACACTACATTTTTGTTCCCTTTTGACTATGGCTATAAACAAACCTAACATTCGGCGAACTGTTCGTTAACCGTTCGGCGGGAAATTCATTTAAGTTCGTTTATTTAATAAACGAACGAACATGAATAATATTATATTCGTTCGTTTAGTTAAACGAATGAATAAGAACAAAGCTCTTGTTCCTACATTTATGATCATGAACGTTCGATCATTTATTTTATTATAAATAGATTTTTTTATATATAAAACATGTTTGTATGTGTTTGTTCGTTTAAGTTCACATCTATTTGTTTGTTTTATGTTTATTTAAGTTTAATTGTATTTGTTCGTTTATGTTCATTAATGTTAAATTATGCTTGTTTGTGTTTGTGTTCGTTTATTTTCCTTTATCAATTAAACGAATGAACATAAACGAACATGAATAGACTAAATTTATTAACGAAAGAACATGAACATAAAATTTGTTCATTTAATCGTTTGTGTTTGTTAGTTTATGGTTTAAAGTTAAACGAACGAACTGTTGTAAATAATGTGCAATTTCATTAACTGTTTTTATAATATTTCTAATAATAACAAAGTCTATTTTGGTTGGAGATAAATAAGTTGTTAATTTATTAAGGTGTTAATAAATTAATTAGAAATTATTTTGGTAATTAATTAAAAGTTTTGGATATTAATTAATCACTGAGATTAATTGGAATATTCCATAAACATCTCGAGCTTATAGATTGGACGTTTTTTATGTATCCTTGGATAAGGTTATGGTTGATTCGAATCAGATAAAGATTAACCCTAGAGTTTGAATCCTCTTAGTTTCAATATGTAGCTTATAAATAGACTGTTAGGGGTAAACCCTAGAGCTGCATATTGCCTTACTGAAATGCGTCCATACTCTGCCTCTCTCCGTACTTAGACGAAATCAAAACATCTCTTCTAAACTGTAACGCCCGCAAATTCAGGCTAGACGTTTAAAGTATAATAATAATAATTATACATTTTTATCGAACAATTAAATTTCTTGAATAAAGTAATTGTTCTTTGTACGTGTTACGAGCTAATAAATGTTTATCATATATATGAATATTAAGATTATAAAATATTTGTAGAAAAATTTATTATAAAATTTATCGTTTAAGCATAAGTTGGACGGTTCACATTAGAAATAAATAAATTGATGGAATACCTAAGTCGTAATACATAATGATCCGCAAGCGTGTGTATTTCCTACGTATCATAGATATCTAATAGGGACCTTCGTAGAGTATCACAGCTGAGTAATTAGCATTATGCAATAAACATCAGACATGATTGATGTTTATAAGTGTTAGGGTTTTGTGAGGATGTACGATGCTGTAACATCCCGACTCCCAGGTAAATTTAATTATATTATATTCATTATGTTAGGGCAACTCGACGAGTTGGAGGCCCCAACTCGCCGAGTAGAGATGGAGATGCCCGTGTGATTTTTAGAGTCCACTCGACGAGTTGGTGGACCCAACTCGACGAGTAGATGCTGAGTGAGAAAACCCTAATTTTCAGGGTTTGTGTCGTATCTAAAGGACCTTAAGCCTCTATTTCCGCCTCCCTTATCACTTTAACACCCTGAGAGAAACCATAAATAAGCTAGTGTCATTTGTGAGAGGGAGAGAAAGAGGCTAAGAGAGTGTATCTTGGTGAAATCCTTGAAGGAGCTTAAGGAGCAAGAGGCTTGGAACTAGAAGGAGACCTTGGATCAAACATCTACACTGTTGTAGCAATCATCTAGAGGTAAAAAGTCGCCACCTTGATCACTTAGTTGATAGATCTCTTCACTATGAAGTTATGGCCATTCTTAGCATTGTTTTGAGCCTTTGGGGTTGTTTGAGCATGCCATGAAGTTGAAACTTCAGATCTGGACTGTATGAGGTCCCTTGAGCATAAAGATCCAAGATTTATTAAGCTATTGGCCAAGTTCCAAGCATTAAACCTTCTATAGAGCTTTGTTTTGACATTTTGAGCCCTGGGTGCCATGCATGGACGTAAAGCTTGCAGCTTTACGTGGTAGTTCAGCCTTGGGAGGCTAGATCTAGAGTTTGGGACTTTAGATCTGCTTAGAATCGTCTGAATGAGGATTGGACTAGAGGGACTCAATGAGTGTATGAGCCAACTCGACGAGTCGGTTAGGGTTTTCCCCGACAGTATGGACACGTGCTAACTCGACGAGTTGATGAGACAACTCGGCGAGTTGAGTTGGAGTCTTCCCGATTTTTCTGAGAACAGGAGGGACTCGACGAGTCGCATAGATGCACTCGACGAGTTGGGTCAACATGGACCGTTGACTCGAGTGTTGACTTTCGTTGACAAAAAGAATAAAAAAAATCGGTTTTAGATTAATACGAGCCTTATTAGTCTAAAAAGAATAAAACAACTCGGTTATATATCGTTTTGACAACTCAGTTTCCTAACCCTACTCACATACCACGGCCCAACTTGCCATGTTACTGAACCGAATAACACCTAAAAGGGTATCTCCTAGTATAAAATTCAACAAAGAATAAACAACTCGGTTTTACATGACCAGTTGGTAGGCAAGAACTTCACTTAGTGGACATGTTATGGTCAAAGAATCCACAAAATGGATTGTTTGTCTAGAAAATGGGTTTTAACAGGTATACAACCGTTTGTACATGTACATGAACATTTGGTGGACAAGAACTCCATTTAGGGGACATCATATCGACTTGGTGGAAATTCACAGTAACCCGCTTGCGGGTTACTATAAAATTCCACAAAGTCGATAACATGTCCACTAAATGGAGTTCTTGCCTGCCAAATGTACACAACAAACGGTTGTATACCCGTTAAAACCCATTTTCTTGAGAAAAAAATCCATTTGGTGGATTGTTTGTCTGCGATGTACATGTACACTGAAACCCGCTTACGGGTTACAAAGAAATTCCACCAACTCGATAGCATGTCCACAAAATGGAGTTCTTGTCTATCAAATGGTCATAAACTTGGTCACCCACCATGGACACCAAATGGTATACAACCGTGTGTATATACCCTTTAATACAAAGAAAGCCTAAACACTAAACCCTAAACATGTCCATTTGTTGTCTTTGGTGGGTGACCAAGTCGATGACCATTTGATAAATGATACAACACATTATCCAAACAAACATCATTACCCATTCAACCACTAACCAACAATTTTATAAGAGGAAAAGTTATTGTGTAGACTGACCTGATAACATGACCAAGGGTATACAACCGTGTGTATATACCCTTTAATACACAGAAACCCTAAACGCTAAACCCTAAACATATCCATTTGGCGTCCGTGGTGGGTGACCAAGTCGATGAGCATTTGATAGACAAGAACTCCATTTAATGGACATGCTATCCGCTTGGTGGAATTTCTAGGTAACCCGCAAGCGGGTTTCAGTGTACATGTACATCCTTTGGCGGACAAACAATCCACCAAATGGATTGTTTGTCTAGAAAATGGGCATTTGGTGGACAAGAACTCCATTTAGGGGACATATTATCGACTTGGTGAATGTTCATAGTAACCCGCTTGCGGGTTACCATGAAATTCCACCAAGTCGATGATATGTCCCCTAAATGGAGTTCTTGTCTATCAAATGGTCATCAACTTGGTCACCCACCATGGACACCAAATGGACATGTTTAGGGTTTAACGTTTAGGGTTTCTTTGTATTAAAGGGTTACACATGGTTGTATACCCATTAAAACCCATTTTCTAGACACACAATCCATCTGGTGGATTCTTTGTCCGCCAAAGGATCATGTACACTGTAACCTGCAAGCGGGTTATTGTGAATTCCCACCAAAAGGAGCCTTATGCGTAGTACTATGAAATTCCACATTATTGGTCATGGAAGTCCTCATACTATCCACCAAATGCCGGTTACTATGAAATTCCACCAAGTCGATAAGATTTCCCCAAAATGGAGTTCTTGCGGGTTACCATGAAATTCCACCAAGTCGATGATATGTCCCCTAAATGGAGTTCTTGTCTATTAAATGGTCATCGACTTGGTCACCTATCATGGACACCAAATGGATATATTTAGGGTTTATCGTTTAGGGTTTCTTTGTATTAAAGGGTATATACAAACGGTTGTATACCCGTTAAAACCCATTTTCTAGTCACATAATCCATCTGGTGGATTCTTTGTCCACCAAAAGGAGCCTTATACGTAGTACTATGAAATTCCACATTATTTGTCACGGAAGTCCTCATACTATCCACCAAATACGGGTTACTATGAAATTCCACAAAGTCGATAATATTTCCCCTAAATGGAGTTCTTGTCCAGCAAATGGTCATGTACACGTAAAAATGTTTGTATACCCATTAAAACCCATTTTCTAGACAAACAATCCATTTTGTGGATTCTTTGACCATAACATGTCCACTAAATGGAGTTCTCGCCTACCAGTTGGTCATGTAAAACCGAGTTGTTTTATTCTTTGACGTTATATCCACTTATTATTGTTGAATTTTATACAACCAAGTGTATATACCCTTTAATACACAGAAACACTAAACGCTAAAACATAAACATGTCCATTTGGTGTCCGTGGTGGGTGACCAAGTCGATGAGCATTTGATAGACTAGAAGACCATTTAGTGGACATGCTATCCGCTTGGTGGAATTTCTAGGTAACCCACAAGCGGGTTTCAGTGTACATGTACATCCTTTGGCGGACAAACAATCCACCAAATGGATTGTTTGTCTAGAAAATGGGCATTTGGTGGACAAGAACTCCATTTAGGGGACAAATTATCGACTTGCTGGATTTTCATAGTAACCCGCTTGCGGGTTACCATGAAATTCCACCAAGTCGATGAAATGTCCCCTAAATGGAGTTCTTGTCTATCAAATGGTCATCGACTTGGTCACCCACCATGGACACCAAATGGACATGTTTAGGGTTTAACGTTTAGGGTTTCTTTGTATTAAATGGTTACACATGGTTTTATACCCATTAAAACCCATTTTCTAGACACACAATCCATCTGGTGGATTATTTGTCCGCCAAAGGATCATGTACACTGTAACCCGCAAGCGGGTTACTGTGAATTTCCACCAAAAGGAGCCTTATGCGTAGTACTATGAAATTCCACATTATTGGTCACAGAAGTTCTCATATTATCCACCAAATGCGGGTTACTATGAAATTCCACCAAGTCGATAAGATTTCCTCTAAATGGAGTTCTTGCGGGTTACCATGAAATTCCACGAAGTCAATGATATGTCCCCTAAATGGAGATCTTGTCTATCAAATGGTCATCGACTTGGTCACCCACCATGGACACCAAATGGACATATTTAGGGTTTAGCATTTAGGGTTTCTTTGTATTAAAGGGTATATACACGCGGTTGTATACCCGTTAAAACCCATTTTCTAGACACACAATCCATCGGGTGGATTCCTTGTCCACCAAAAGGAGCCTTATGTGTAGTACTATGAAATTCCACATTATTGGTCTCGGAAGTCCTCATACTATCCACCAAATACGGGTTACTATGAAATTCCACCAAGTCAATAAGATTTCCCCTACATGGAGTTCTTGTCCAGCAAATGGTCATGTACATGTAAAATCGTTTGTATACCCATTAAAACCCATTTTCTAGACAAACAATCCATTTTATGGATTCTTTGACCATAAGATGTCCACTAAATGGAGTTCTTGCCTACCAGTTGGTTATGTAAACCGAGTTGTTTTATTCTCTGACGTTATATCCACTTATTAGTGTTGAATTTTATACAACCGTGTGTATATACCCTTTAATACACAGAAACATAAAACGCTAAAACATAAACATGTCCATTTGGTGTCCGTGGTGGGTGACCAAGTCGATGAGCATTTGATAGACAAGAACACCATTTAATGGACATGCTATCCGCTTGGTGGAATTTCTAGGTAACCCGCAAGCGGGTTTCAGTGTACATGTACATCCTTTGGCGAACAAACAATCCACCAAATGGATTGTTTGTCTACAAAATGGGCATTTGGTGGACAAGAACTCCGTTTAGGGGACATATTATCGACTTGCTGGATTTTCATAGTAACCCGCTTGCGGGTTACCATGAAATTCCACCAAGTCGATGATATGTCCCCTAAATGGAGTTCTTGTCTATCAAATGGTCATCGACTTGGTCACCCACCATGGACACCAAATGGACATGTTTAGGGTTTAACATTTAGGGTTTCTTTGTATTAAAGGGTTACACATGGTTGTATACCCATTAAAACCCATTTTCTAGACACACAATCCATCTGGTGGATTCTTTGTCTGCCAAAGGATCATGTACACTGTAACCCGCAAGCGGGTTACTGTGAATTTCCACCAAAAGGAGCCTTATGCGTAGTACTATGAAATTCCACATTATTGGTCACGGAAGTTCTCATACTATCCACCAAATGCGGGTTACTATGAAATTCCACCAAGTCGATAAGATTTCCCCTAAATGGAGTTCTTGCGGGTTACGATGAAATTCCATGAAGTCGATGATATGTCCCCTAAATGGAGATCTTGTCTATCAAATGGTCATCGACTTCGTCACCCACCATGGACACCAAATGGACATATTTAGGGTTTAGCATTTAGGGTTTCTTTGTATTAAAGGGTATATACACACAGTTGTATACCCGTTAAAACCCATTTTCTAGACACACAATCCATCTGGTGGATTCTTTGTCCACCAAAAGGAGCCTTATGCGTAGTACTATGAAATTCCACATTATTGGTCACGGAAGTCCTCATACTATCCACCAAATACGGGTTACTATGAAATTCCACCAAGTCAATAAGATTTCGCCTACATGGAGTTCTTGTCCAACAAATGGTCATGTACATGTAAAAACGTTTGTATACCCATTAAAACCTATTTTCTAGACAAACAATCCATTTTGTGGATTCTTTGACCATAACATGTCCACTAAATGGAGTTCTCGCCTACCAGTTGGTCATGTAAAACCGAGTCGTTTTATTCTTTGATGTTATATCCACTTATTAGTGTTGAATTTTATACAACCGTGTGTATATACCCTTTAATACACAGAAACATAAAACGCTAAAACATAAACATGTCCATTTGGTGTCCGTGGTGGGTGACCAAGTCGATGAGCATTTGATAGACAAGAACACCATTTAATGGACATGCTATCCGCTTGGTGGAATTTCTAGGTAACCCGCAAGCGGGTTTCAGTGTACATGTACATCCTTTGGCGGACAAACAATCCACCAAATGGATTGTTTGTCTAGAAAATGGGCATTTGGTGGACAAGAACTCCGTTTAGGGGACATATTATCGACTTGCTGGATTTTCATAGTAACCCGCTTGCGGGTTACCATGAAATTCCACCAAGTCGATGATATGTCCCCTAAATGGAGTTCTTGTCTATCAAATGGTCATCGACTTGGTCACCCACCATGGACACCAAATGGACATGTTTAGGGTTTCTTTGTATTAAAGGGTTACACATGGTTGTATACCCATTAAAACCCATTTTCTAGACACACAATCCATCTGGTGGATTCTTTGTCTGCCAAAGGATCATGTACACTGTAACCCGCAAGCGGGTTACTGTGAATTTCCACCAAAAGGAGCCTTATGCGTAGTACTATGAAATTCCACATTATTGGTCACGGAAGTTCTCATACTATCCACCAAATGCGGGTTACTATGAAATTCCACCAAGTCGATAAGATTTCCCCTAAATGGAGTTCTTGCGGGTTACGATGAAATTCCATGAAGTCGATGATATGTCCCCTAAATGGAGATCTTGTCTATCAAATGGTCATCGACTTCGTCACCCACCATGGACACCAAATGGACATATTTAGGGTTTAGCATTTAGGGTTTCTTTGTATTAAAGGGTATATACACACAGTTGTATACCCGTTAAAACCCATTTTCTAGACACACAATCCATCTGGTGGATTCTTTGTCCACCAAAAGGAGCCTTATGCGTAGTACTATGAAATTCCACATTATTGGTCACGGAAGTCCTCATACTATCCACCAAATACGGGTTACTATGAAATTCCACCAAGTCAATAAGATTTCCCCTACATGGAGTTCTTGTCCAGCAAATGGTCATGTACATGTAAAAACGTTTGTATACCCATTAAAACCTATTTTCTAGACAAACAATCCATTTTGTGGATTCTTTGACCATAACATGTCCACTAAATGGAGTTCTCGCCTACCAGTTGGTCATGTAAAACCGAGTCGTTTTATTCTTTGATGTTATATCCACTTATTAGTGTTGAATTTTATACAACCGTGTGTATATACCCTTTAATACACAGAAACATAAAACGCTAAAACATAAACATGTCCATTTGGTGTCCGTGGTGGGTGACCAAGTCGATGAGCATTTGATAGACAAGAACACCATTTAATGGACATGCTATCCGCTTGGTGGAATTTCTAGGTAACCCGCAAGCGGGTTTCAGTGTACATGTACATCCTTTGGCGGACAAACAATCCACCAAATGGATTGTTTGTCTAGAAAATGGGCATTTGGTGGACAAGAACTCCGTTTAGGGGACATATTATCGACTTGCTGGATTTTCATAGTAACCCGCTTGCGGGTTACCATGAAATTCCACCAAGTCGATGATATGTCCCCTAAATGGAGTTCTTGTCTATCAAATGGTCATCGACTTGGTCACCCACCATGGACACCAAATGGACCTGTTTAGGGTTTAACTTTTAGGGTTGCTTTGTATTAAAGGGTTACACACGGTTGTATACCCATTAAAACCCATTTTCTAGACACACAATCCATCTGGTGGATTCTTTGTCCACCAAAGGATCATGTACACTGTAACCCGCAAGCGGGTTACTGTGAATTTCCACCAAAAGGAGCCTTATGCGTAGTACTATGAAATTCCACATTATTGGTCACGGAAGTTCTCATACTATCCACCAAATGCGGGTTACTATGAAATTCCACCAAGTCGATAAGATTTCCCCTAAATGAAGTTCTTGCGGGTTATCATGAAATTCCACGAAGTCGATGATATGTCCCCTAAATGGAGTTCTTGTCCATGAAATGGTCATCGACTTGGTCACCCACCATGGACACCAAATGGACATATTTAGGGTTTTGCGTTTAGGGTTTTTTTTATTAAAGGGTATATATCTTGGATAAGGTTTCTATGTCCATAACTATATTTGGTATGTACTTGACCCGATTTAGCATGGTCCATTTGGGTTTCACTTCACCGGAACAATTTGGACTTTTGAGAAGAGGATATGTATGATTTATTAATATAATATAAGTTATAATATATTAATATGAACTCATATTATTTAATTAGTATTGATCAAGAGTTAATTTGGAATTAATTTTGTGGTCAAAGGAGACTAATTAAATATATAGGGATTGATTGTGTAAATCATTAATTCTTATAATGTGGGCTAATGATCCATGAATCCTTATGTTGGGCTTAACTCATGTGGTGACCCATGGATACTCCATGGAGGTTAAAACCCATGGATCATGAGGAATGTGGAAAGTCATGTACATTAGGGTTTACATGGTGTACCCCTAATATAACCACACTATATAAGAAGCCCTTTGGTTCAAGAAATTGGTACCTAGAGTCTTTGCAAGAGTGTGGCCGATTTTTGTGAGCTAAAGAGTCCTCTTCCAAGTTTCCAAGTGTTAGTGGTGATTTGTGATTCCACTTGAGGCATTCACATTATTGGTGCTAGGCTCTTGAAGCTCCAAGCAACAAGCTACAACAAAAGGTATGTTATCTAACTTGTTTTATTACCCAAGTATCAACGTTTTTTATGCTAGTTAGCTAATACCTTGGAAAATGAAAGTTTGCATGTATAATAGAGAAAACATAGATCCAAGGTATTTAGGGTTGCATGTAAACCTTAGGAGTGTTAGAATGCTCAAAACCCATCAATATACACACAGTTGTATACCCGTTAAAACCCATTTTCTAGACACACAATCCATCTGGTGGATTCTTTATCCAAAAAAAGGAGCCTTATGCGTAGTACTATGAAATTCCACATTATTGGTCACGAAAGTCCTCATACTATCCACCAAATACGGGTTACTATGAAATTCCACCAAGTCGATAAGATTTCCCCTAAATGGAGTTCTTGTCCAGCAAATGCTCATGTACATGTAAAAACATTTGTATACCCGTTAAAACCCATTTTCTAGACAAACAATCCATTTTGTGGATTCTTTGACCATAACATGTCCACTAAATGGAGTTCTTGCCTACCAGATGGTCATGTAAAATCGAGTTGTTTTATTCTTTGACGTTATACCCACTTATTATTGTTGAATTTTATACAACCGTGTGTATATACCCTTTAATACACAGAAACCCTAAACGCTAAACCATAAACATGTCCATTTGGTGTCCGTGGTGGGTGACCAAGTCGATGACCATTTGATAGACAAGAACTCCATTTAGTGGACATGCTATCTGCTTGGTGGAATTTCAAAGTAACCGTAAGTGGGTTTCAATGTACATGTACATCCTTTGGCAGACAAACAATCCACCTAATGGATTGTTTGTCTAGAAAATGGGCATTTGGTGGACAAGAACTCCATTTAGGGAACATATTATCGACTTGGTGGAATTTCATAGTAACCCGCTTGCGGGTTACCATGAAATTCCACCAAGTCGATGATATGGCCCCTAAATGGAGTTCTTGTCTATCAAATGGTCATCGACTTGGTCACCTACCACGGACACCAAATGGACATGTTTAGGGTTTAGCGTTTAGGGATTCTGTGTATTAAAGGGTATATACACACGGTTGTGGTGGAATTTCAAAGTAACCCGTAAGCGGGTTTCAGTGTACATGTACATCCTTTGGCGGACAAACAATCCACCTAATGGATTGTTTGTCTAAAAAATGGGCATTTGGTGGACAAGAACTCCATTTAGGGGACATATTACCGACTTGGTGGAATTTCATAGTAACTCGCTTGCGGGTTAACATGAAATTTCACCAAGTCGATGATATGGCCCCTAAATAGAGTTCTTGTCTACCAAATGGTCATCGACTTGGTCACCCACCATGGACACCAAATGAACATGTTTAGGGTTTAGCGTTTAGGGTTTCTTTGTATTAAAGGGTATATACATACGGTTGTATACACGTGTGTATATACCCTTTAACGGGTATACAACCGTCTGTATATACCCTTTAATACACAGAAACCCTAAACATGTCCATTTGGTGTCCGTGGTTGGGTGACCAAGTCGATGACCATTTGATAGACAAGAACTCCATTTAGTGGACACACTATCCGCCTGGTGGAATTTCAAAGTAACCCGTAAGTGGGTTTCAGTGTACATGTACATCCTTTGGCGGATAAACAATCCACCAAATGGATTGTTTGTCTAGAAAATGGGCATTTGGTGGACAAGAACTCCATTTAGGGGACATATTATCGACTTGGTGGAATTTCATAGTAACCCGGGTTACCATGAAATTCCACCAAGTCGATGATATATCCCCTAAATGGAGTTCTTGTCTATCAAATGGTCATCGACTTGGTCACCCACCATGGACACCAAATGGACATGTTTAGGGTTTTTTTGTATTAAAGGGTATATACACACGGTTGTTAGGGATGACGGAGTTCGTTACCTCATGGATTGAATCTGGGCACCGAGATTCGGCGGGTACATAGACGTTGTCATGAACGAGACTCATAAAACCAGATACTCCATTCATCCCAGTTCAGACAAGATGTATCTAGATCTCAATAAACTTTATTGGTGGCCCAACACAGAGGAAGAAATCGCTATCTGTGTGGGCATGTGTCTGACTTGTGCCAAGGTCAAGGTAGAATACCAAAAGCTCTCGGGTTTGCTTCAGCAACCGGATATACCTGAGTGGAAGTGGGAGTGGATAACCATGGACTTCATAACCAAGTTGCCCAAGACAATGGGTGGAATTGACACCATCTGGGTGATCGTTGACATGTTAACCAAATCCACACACTTCCTACCAATAAAAGAGACCGACAAGATGGATAAGCTAACAAGGACGTACATTAAAGAAATTATATGACTACATGGGGTGCTAATATCCGTCATCTCCGACAGAGATACTAGATTCACCTCACGGTTCTGGCACTCACTACAGAAGTCCTTGGGGACCAAACTCGACATGAGTACAGCTTATCACCCTCAAACTGACGGGCAAAGCGAGAGAACCATTCAGACACTGGAAGACATGTTGAGAGCATGTGTGATAGAATTTGGTAAAGCCTGGGATACCCATTTACCACTCATTGAATTCTCATACAATAACAACTATCACACTAGCATAAAAGTCGCGCCATTTGAAGCCCTCTATGGGCGCAAGTGCAGATCACCTATGTGCTGGGCTAAAGTGGGTGACACGCAGCTAGCAAGAGGACAAGTGCCTAATAGCATACTCACTGGCCCAGAGATCATACGGGAAACTACGGAGAAGATTGTGCAGATCCGTGAACGATTAAAGGCATACCGGGATCGGCAAAAGAGCTATGCAGATAAGCGACGAAAACCCTTGGAATTCCAGGTTGGTGACTGCGTTCTATTGAAGGTCTCACCCTGGAAGGGAATAATACGATTTGGAAAACGTGGGACGTTGAATCCAAGGTATATCGGGCCATTCGAGATCCTTGCTAGAATCGGCCCGGTGGCTTACAAACTTCGACTACCACAAGAACTCAGTAACATACACCCCACCTTCCACGTGTCCAACCTGAAGAAGTGTCTGTCCAACGAGACTCTTGTAATCCCACTCGATGAAATCCAGGTAAACGAGAGTCTAGACTTCGTAGAGGAACCTGTGGAAATCATGGACAGAGAGGTCAAAAGGACGAAAGAAAGTCGCATAACCATAGTGAAGGTTTGTTGGAACGCCAAGCGAGGGCCTGAATTCACCTAGGAATGAGAAGATCAAATGAAACAGAAGTACCCACATATTTTCCCTAGCTCATGAGTACCCACTCCAGAACTAATTTCGGGACGAAATTCCCTCTAATGGGGGGATGATGTGACAACTGCTGATGTTGGATCCAACAGAAGTCAAACGAGCCAACAAAAGTCAAGTAAAGTCAACAAGTCGACGAAAATCCACGACTTAGGACTCAAAACATTGTAATTTTGGTTAGTACTTAGACCGAAATCACCATGTGATCTCGGTTGGTACATGGACCGAAATCACATTGTGAACTCGGTGGTGCTAGACCGAAATTACATGTGATTTTGGTGGCCTTATGGGGGTTTCGATGGGAAAGAAAAGAAGGAAAGGGTTGACTTCGTGACATAAGGTTTCATCCTTTCCAACACAAAATATTACCCAACATATATCAAGGCTTTTATCCAACAAATAACAAGGCAAACATCACTCACCCTTCCCCCTTTAACTACGGCCGAGAACACCCCAAACCCCCACCATCTTCAAGTTCTTCATTTCCTCTCAAGAAGCAAGTCCAAAACTTCCAAGCTAGGATTTATTTCTCCAAGTTGATTCTTAGAATTTTGGTAAGTAGTTCTTGTTAATCTAGTGTTTCTACACACTTTTATGTTAGTTTCATCTCATTTACACACATTATCATGTGTTAAAACTCATAGGATAATACCATCTTCAAAGAGTTCATCAACCACTTTCAAGTGTTCTAGGCATAAAGATCTTCACCATCATCTCTTCAACCAACCACAACCACACTCAAGGTGAGTTCATACCCCCATATTTTTGAGTTTTCATGTTTTAGGGGGAGGGGGGAATACAATAAATATATGGAATATTTACATAAATATTTGCATGTTTCATTCCTATGTTAAATATAAAGTATTATTTGCATGAAATATGGTTATCACTGGTTCTTAGAACATTCATTTGTGGTATGTTAGTTTTGAGATGTAAATCTAAGAAAAACAAAACATAAACTATGTTATATATTCATAAGAAAAAGTAATAATTACAAAACTACAAAGACTAAGAGTTTCTTTGGAAAAAATATTGTTTTTCTAGCAAAAATGGTTATAACCTAGTTATTATACCATTTTTGTGGAATAAAACCCAAAATATATTGTTTTAGTCATACATTTTGAAACTAGACAAAATATCAAAGAGTTAGTTTCACAAAAAGAAAACTCAAGAATCAATCTTTTTATGTAGAAATGGATTTTTAAACAAAAATGGACATAACAAGTTTATGACATCATTTGTGAGTTTTAACTAAAAACATATAGTTTTTATTACATATGAAGCTATTTTGGAGTTAAAATCTCAAAAAGGTTAGAAACAAGTTTTATCGAGTTATATTTTCCCAGTTACCGGTAAATATCGTCAAAAAGGGCAAAAGCTAGAAATAAACTTTTTCACACAAATTTTCTCATACTTGTGTTAGATGTAAGTTTTTATGATATAATCTTCTAAAAACTGATGGGTTTTGGTATACTACAACATCCTATGGTGCACATACAACCCTCAATACCTTGGATCTATGTTTTCACTAATTATACATGCAAAGGGGTTTCCAAGGCATTAAACCTATAACTAGCATGCAATTTGTCATAAACAATACAAGATAGTAGTTAGAGTAACATACCTTTCATGTGGCTTGAAGTCTTGATGTATTTGGTGTTGCTAGAAAGACTTTGGCCTTTAAGAACTTAGTGCCCCAAGTGTTGCACCTCAAATGGAATCACAACTCACCTAGGACAAAGGTGACTCTTGAGAGAGAATTCCATGCACCAAAACACCTCCATATTTCTCTAACAAAATGAAGCACTTTCAAGTGGCAATTTTGGGCAATGGAGTATGTATTTATATGTGGCATTTCAAGGGTCATGGGTATAACCCAAATCCATACCCATGAGTATTATGATCCATGGTTCATGTGGCCCAACTCTTTATGTATCCATACATAAACTTGGTCCAACATGGATCATAAGACCAACACATATAAATATAACTAATTACCATAATTAGTCCCCATAGATTTAATTAGTCTCTTTTGATCACTAAATTAATTCCAAATTAATTCTTGATCAATAATAATTAAAACATATGATTTCATATCAATATATTATAACTTATAATATATTAACGAATCATATATAACTTTCTCTCAAGAGTCCATCCTAACAAATTGTCCTGGTGTTATGCAACTCAAATGGACCATGCTACTCTCGGGTCGAATACATACCAATATTAGTTATGGGCTAAGACATCTAATCCAACAGTCAAATAAGTCTAAAACTATTATTGCATATGACTCAAGATCCCGACAAGCAATCGTAGCTCTTAAAAGCCGTTGTCGAACTCTGACCTAGTCAATGACATGTCCATTACATAAGGGATCATATATTCCTCCATTCTAGATATCATATGGACCGAGACATGGATTATAATCATTCTCTCTGTCCATTTGTTGTTTCCCGATTTCCGATTTGTGACGACCGACTAATTGAACAAATCAAATCAGTACAGGCCCGGCCGAGCACTTACGTTTGTCATCACCAAATCATCGAGGGGCCCACAGATATCGCTTTTATCCCTCTAAGGATAAAAGGAATGGATAAACTTCGACCCAAATGTTCGCTTGTACTTACTCATCAAATTACACACAACGATATGTTTTATAACAACCAAGTTACTAGTTGCGTTTACATATGTCAATGTGCAACCGATGCGCAACTACAACTCACACGTCTCCATTTGAAGAATATAAGATATTATCGTCTCATGATCACTCGTGATAAAATCCATGAAGTGAGTCAAATGAGCATGGGTTTAATCCAATACTCGAATCTTATTCCAGGAGCACTCATGAATACTGCAGCTATGTCTAGGCCACCTAGACAAACTACATACCCATTCATGGCAGTCTTGCCTCATACCTACTTCCAAAGTATGAGTGACTGTGGAGAGTTTGAATAACCTAGTTATTCGGGAAGTCAAAACATACAAAGTGAAACATAAGAATAATAATAATCCTATATGGCCCCAAGCACCTTTGAGAGTAAATAAAACACCTTTTATTTAAACACCATATTGATTACTCATTATTCATTGTATAATGTTTCAAATAATAAACTTTATACTTGAATCAAAACAATAGTCATGCCATGCTCCAAGCATGCACACTATGTTTGTCCAAACAATAGTTATGCCATACTCCAAGTATACACACTATGTTTGTCTATGATACTTACTTTGTGAAATAGACCAATTGAACATGATTCCAATGATTCTCATTTCACATTCCCCAAACCAAATCGTAAATGTAAGAATTCCAAATTCCTGCCATTTACCGAAATCTATTAGATTCTAAACTTATATGCATTGATCCTCTTGTAATGACTATGCACAAAGTCACAAAGACTTGTCAACATACATTACATAGTATTCCAATGGAAACGAAGTCTCAAATTCAAAGTACATTCCTTTGAACATCCTTCTTGCATTAAGTCTTTTAATCTTACATAGATTTAATGAATAACTTCCACTTATGGAAACATTTCCATATTCCCATTTTGACTATTACTTCTGACCAATAGCTGCCTCCTTTCAGAATATGTCAATATGGTCATTTCCAAAAATTTACACCATACTTCCAACTGTCCATGAGCAACCAATCTTTGGTAAACCTCATATTGTCCTCGACAATTGCTTAATCATTTTAGTCATATCCAATTCTAGACCTTTTCCCCTCTTAATGCCCTAGGCATTTGGAAAATTTAGAAAGGATAAATATTATAGCACATGTAATCGACCCTATATCCGAAGCATATGGGACACGATTCATGATGTCTCACATAAAGACATGATCCTAGACCAGTCTTTTGCTACAATATTTTTTATTTGCCATGTTTTCATAATTCGACTATGAAGAGGGATGCCGTAATCATAATCGAATTTTGAGAACGCAATATATATAGAATTTCCTTATGTTGAACCATTCCAACATAAAATTCATATATATATCCTTGACTAAAGATGATTAAAACTCAATCTAAGCTTTTGGAATTGAAATGAAGTATAATTTCCTCTCCCTTAATTATAGCAAAACAACTTTTCAAACCATGCAAAGTCACGAATTGAGACTTTTGTTTTCTATAATTAACACTTAACATAATAATCATGCTCCCACTAACATGATAAGTATTAGCATAACACTTATGCTCCCACTAGCTTGACATGTATCCAGAAATCAGCTGGATTTTTAGAAATCTATACTTTATTGACTTTCTTACCAAAGTTCAGATTTTTGATACACGATGCTTTGATAAAACTTTATCAAAATCATACACCTTTCCTTAGACAACTCATATGAGTGTCTAAACAATTTTTAGAACTATGAAAAGGGATTCCGTAATCATAGTCTCAATTTTTTAGACCTTTTCCATTTCTCACAAGTCCATGTTAGTGTGCCGGTTACCCAAACACACTCCACTAACGACTTTGAGAATGCAAATATCACAATTGCTATCTACTTAAAATCTACTTAGTGAAAACGTTTCCTCACCATCATTTTCATGAATCGGAGAGAAACCTTATGAAACATAGATTTTATGGTGTATGTGTTCCTATCCTTGTGAATTTGTCAAAACCATAATCACAAGACAAGGTTAGTGACAAATCCAAACTCACATGAACTGAACTTGTGCAATCTTAACTTCTTGCCACCTGACAGAACAAAGGCCTACCATTGATTCCAAGTAGTTATGCAAACATCTGAGAACTCATAGAACTCACATGCATAGTCAACTCTAACTGGAATAGGCACAGAAACAAGAATATGTCAACACGATAGGTTACAAAACTCAAGTCGTATGCTAGTGATAAACAATACCCTTGATTAGTTCTTGAAACTTTTCAAGATCTTTAAGATTCCCACTAACCTCTTGACATATAAGATTCTCTTGTCAAGAACCATTCCTTGACAAAGCAAATATTCAAGAGTTAGTGCGGATTCTTATCAGGATAACACTTCACACAATTGGTCACAGTTGGTCTCTGTCTTATCCAAGATCTCACAACTTGCCAATTTCAAATGTACAACAATAAGAAACATCTTATTCTACATTTGACAAGTGTTATAAACCTTCTAAAGATTATGTCACTCAAGTTACAATCTTGGAGTATGACTCTAAGACTTGTTTTGGAACAAAGTATGATTCATCTTTTTTATTTTAACCATTTCAACAATCTACGATTCCTCTTCTTAGCCAAACAAATGCACTAACATGTCCTTAGAGGATCAATTGTGATATGGTATCTTAATCACTAAGATAATCATAAAACAGGATACTCAAGTACTCACCCATCTTTTCAGATTGAGGAAACTTTTATCTTTCTGCCTAATTTGATTCTTCTTGTTCGTTTTGCCTTACATTGAAACTTTTCCAATGTTTCAAAATTACACTTAAACTTGTAAGTATAACCATATTCACTAAACTTTAGTAAATCATGACGAATAGTCTTATCGATCTTTGTGGTGGACCTTGACCAGTGCACAAGAATGTGTACTCGATCCCTTAGTCCTTCACTTGACTCACATATACATGTGATCAAGGAATTAGTCTTAATTTCCCAAAGATGAAAATCCTCATTCATCATACAATACAAGTTGCATGATTCCAAGTTTCTATCCAACCGAAACTTGGGTGATGAGAATCTTTCCTTATTTGGTAAATTATGACACTACCACAAACGAAATAATCAAATCCATTTTCCAATATTGCTATCAATGGAATCATATAAACAACAATTTCCACATATTCCATTGTAAGGATACTTAAAATAAATAAAATCAATAAAATTTCCTTTATTTTAAAACTTGCGGAAAAACGTATCCTTACAATGCAAATGCATATGAAAACTATGTTGTTATCTATTCCTAAGGAATCTATCACAACTCTTAAGCAACAGCTCAAAATTCTGATCACCGAACCATGCGATCGAAATCCATCTTCGCGATCAGAATCAACATATTATTCCTTTAAGCCTCGTCTCTTTTCTTTGATTCTTAAAACATCAAAATGCGACCTAGTCACATCATGTAATAAGAATCTCAAAATAGGAACTTAATAGAGTTAGATAGTGGACTTTACCCGAAGTAGAGTCAAACTTTTTGACTTTACCATCCTTATGATCTTTCAGGTAAATAGGGCAGCTTCGCAACCAATGCCCCTTCCTTTGGCAATAGAAACATATGGACACTTTGGAAATGGTACACGAGACTATCTCAGACCTAGCCTTTCTCTTTACCATTTGGTCAACCAAGTTGACTATGTCCGATTCTTTTCCATTGGGAAGAGAAAGCTTTTCTGGATTTCCAATGTTACCATTGTCAATATCCATGTAAGTTTGGGAAGTCGATCTTCCAATCAATGTAACACCCCGAGTTCAGAAGTGCAAGTTCAGGGTTCTTAGTGAGAATAAGGAAGGTCGACTCGGCGAGTCGAGTCGCGATTCTGGTCATGTGTTAAGTGACCAACTCGGCGAGTCGGAAGTGGACTCGGCGAATTGGTACTGAAGGGAGAAAACCCTAATTCCGGGAGTTGTGCCCTATATAAAGCACATTATACCCACCCTCAGCCTCTTTACTGCCCTTTTGAGTTCCAGAAACCCTAATTAGTGTGTGTGAGCCTCCATTGTTAAAGTTTGAGTTTGGAAGAAGAATTTAAGAGGAGAAAGTTAGAAGATCAAGAGGCTAGCATCGGGAGATCATTATAGATCCGTAATCTACTCCTTCTTGGGAACATTTCTGAGGTAACAAGTTGTTACCTTGAGTTTTCTCCTTCTAGATCCATTCTTGGTTGTTGTTTTGGGAATTTTAGCTTGCTTGGAATCCATTTTGGGTTTAGAGGTTAGATCTAAAGTTGAAACTTCAGATCTAGGTTGTATTGGAGCCATGAGGGCAGAAAGCATCGGCCATGGGGCTTGATTGAGAGTGCCTTTGTCCCAAAACCTTCTTGTAGCTTGGTTGGAGCTTGTTGAGCCTTGCATGCACGTAAAGTTAGAAACTTTACGTGTGAATCTGGCCCTAGGAGTCCAGATCTATGTATTGGAAGCAATGAAATGGCCTGAAACCGTCTGAATGAAGATGTCACGTTTGGACTCGGCGAGTCACATGGGTGCACTCGACGAGTTGTATGAATATATGCATGGACTCGACGAGTTGGAAGAACAACTCGGCGAGTCTGTTGAAGATTGCCTGGGACTCGGCGAGTCTGGTCGTGAAACCCTAACCTTTTCTGGTTGAGCTGTGAATCGGTGAGTCGAGGGATGACTCGGTGAGTTGAGCAAGAAGGGACTCGGAACTTGTTGGACTCGACGAGTCTTGGGGCGACTCGGCGAGTTGAGTCGTGGCATTGGAGTTTCTGAGCATAGGGACTCGACGAGTCAACGGGTTGACTCGGCGAGTAGGGTCAACCAGGAAGGTTGACTTTGACTGAGGACTTTGACTTGGACCAAGGGTTGACCAGTTTGACTTCCAAGGCTATTTTTGGTAATTATTGGTATTTATGGAATTGGTTCTTTGGTAGTGTTCGGTGGTGGAGTTCGTGTCGGTGATCGGAGCAGCTGATCTTAACCTTTCAGTCGGCATTTGCGAGGTGAGTTATTCTCACTATACTGACAGGGTCTACGGCACCAAGGCCGGCCCTTTATCGGATGGAAATCCGGGTATTGTTTGTTATGTTATTGCTTTGCTATGTTTGCATCCTGGTAGTTAGGATGGTATGCGTTAGAGACCTGGTTAAGGTCGGTATCCTGGTATATAGGATGATGATATGCTAGTGACCGGTTGGGTCGGTATCCTGGTTAGGATGTTGCTATGTTATGTGATATGCTGGATCGGTTTGATTAGTTGTGAGATGTTATATGATTATATGTTTATGTGCACATGGTTGTTGGACTGGGGTTGGGTTGAGGCGGGTCCTGCTTTGTGTTGTAGGCCAACATACCCAGGGCAGACCGGTTAGGCCGAAGGCCCGGCGAGCGGTCCGGATAGACTGAAGGCCCCAAGAGGGCGGACCAGACGTGCCGAGGCTCGGAGAGTGGACCAGACAGACTGAAGGCTCGGTGCGGGCGGACCAGTCATACTGTAGACTCAGAGAGTGGACCAGGTGGACTGAAGGCCCGATGTGGGCGGACCAGTCATACTGTAGACTCGGAGAGAGAGTGGACCGGGTGGACTGAAGGCCTGGTGCAGGCGGACCAGTCACACTGTAGACTCGATATGCATGGCTGTTCTGTTTATGATATGATATGATATGTGTATGGTATTGTGGTTGGTATTTTGGGGGTAACTCACTAAGCTTTCGGGCTTACAGTTTCAGTGTATTGTTTCAGGTACTTCGGGAGATCATGGCAAGGCGAAGGCGTGATCGTACCGCTCCTCAGTTTTATGTTGATGTTCTGGGATACTCTGATAATAAATGAATTGAAAACCTTTTTGTAATAACTTAATGAATATGGGTTGTTTTTGAAAAGTTTAAATTGGTTGTAAATTTTTGGATGTTACAAGTTGGTATCAGAGCCTTGGTTTGAGTGAATTGGAGGAACATTCGTTTGAATCCAGTCTCAAATCAAGGAGAGTTTTTAAAAAGTGAAATTGAAATGGTTTTCAAAAATAAGTAGAGGAGGATGCGGAGGTACGATCAGCCAGAGCCAGTAAGTAGACCCCAAAATACCATACAAGTTATTTGATTATGTGATGTGTTAGAACATCATGCTAGTACTAGGCTAGGGATCTTCAGGAATTGCATGATAGAGTTGCCTGATTATATGATGCCTGCTAGCCTAGGGTTTTCCTTATATGAGATATGCAGCTTTTCCTCTAGGAGTGAGGATTGAGCAGGTGTGTGTATATATATGGTTAGAGTGTTGTGGTGATACTTGAGACAAATATGGGTAGGTGTGGAAGGTAGTATGGGCCCGTACTACTGAAAGCACAGGACCCATACGCGTATCAAGGAAGTCACAACTCTCTAAGGTATCGGTTATGAGGTAGTTCCCCGGGTAGATATATGATGTGTCTAAGGGTCTTGTTGGAGTGTTGCAGTATGGCGATTACGAGACGTTTCGGGGCAGGATCCGGTTCGGGATCAGGATCGGGAGAGGGTGGTCAGGATGGGTCAGTGCCACCCGAGGTCATTGGTCAGATGAGTACGGCTGAGTTGGATGCCAGGATTCATGAGATCCTGCATGATGAGGTTGCTGCTATGTTCCGGGCTGAGTTGTCGGAGATGTTTGGGTCGATCAAGACCGCCATGGTTGAGTACTTTGATGAGCGCTATGCAGCTCTTGCGGAGGCGGCTGCCGCAGCAGCTACAGCGGCTGTAGCATCGGCAGGGGGAGGAACCGGTCGAGGTTTTCAGTATAGGGACTTCGATAATACGAAGCCCCCTACCTTCGATGGAGTCCAGGATCCGATCGTTGCTATGAGGTGGTTGTCAGACGTGGAGGGATGTTTCTTCACATGTTCATGCCCTGCGGATCAGAGGGTGAGATGTGCTCTGAACCTTTTGAGGCTCGGGGCGAAAGATTGGTGGAGGTTGACTACGGGATCTTATTCGGATGCGCAGCGGGCTGCGGTTTCATGGGATCAGTTCCGGGAGATGTTCAGTACCCGTTATGTTCCATGGGTTGAGAGGGAGAGATTGGCTCAGGAGCTCTTGGAACTGAAGTAGGATTCAGAGACGGTGACGGAGATCACCAGGATGTTCACTGAGAGTGCGATGTTTTGCCCTGAGTTTGCTTCGGAGCAGGCTCAGATGTCCCGATATCTGAGTATGCTCAAGAGGGATATCAGGCAGTTTGTGTCTACGCAGAGGTGCGAGACTTTGCTGGAGTTGCAGGAGGCCGCTCGGCGGCGTGAGTTGGAGATTGAGTTGCAGTTGCGAGAGCAGAGGCAGGCCCCGGTGCAGTCGCAGCCGGCGTCGAAACGGTCCAAGACCGTTGATTCCAGGTTGGGAGGTCAGGGTAGCCACACTTGTGAGAAGTGTGGGAAGGGTCATACCGGAGTTTGTAGGTCCGGTGGTGCGTGCCGCAAGTGTGGGAGAGAGGGGCATTATGCGAGGGATTGTCGACAGTCAGCCCCGGCTCAGGATATGAGGATTTGTTATCATTGTCATTAGGTTGGTCACTTGAGGGCCAACTGTCCACAGCTGGTTGCCAGACCGGTGCAGGCTCCAGCACCGACCACTTTGAGGATCACTGGCGGGGGTCAGGGTGGAGCGGAGCCTCCGAGGGCTCAGGGACGCGCTTATCAGCTTACAACAGAGGAGGTCAGGGCAGAGCCGGATGCAGTTGCGGGTATGTTTTCGTTTCATTGTTGTCTGGTTATCTTGTTATTTTGTGGTGTTGTATTTTATTCGCCGTTCTGCGTGTTTCATGGTTTGGTTGAAAGTGATAGTAGTCAAGAGTTGTAAGTGGTTAGCATCCAAGGGATTGATGGTCAGAATTTGGTTGTATGGTCTTGTTGTCGGGTATAGCAATTGCGATTTGAGAAGTGTTCAGCGGAGAGTCGAACTCCCTTAGAGTTCGGGATGTGCGATGCCGGGAAGTGATTTTGTGGAGGTTGATCGTTTCAGAGGAAATCAGTTCAGGGATAAGAGGAGTATATTGAGTAGGGAAGATTGATTTATGCCAGTTGAGTCACCAGTGGTTGGTAGTCAGTGCTCTAAGTGGGGGAGATTGGAAAATTCTCAGGAGGATCGACAGGCATTAGAGGTTGATTAGCTGTTTGGGCTTCAGCAGTGTTTCAGTCAGCCAAGAGTGTGGGCTGGTATGAGTAAGTGGCAGACAAATGGGGCGGGGTACATACCAAGATTTTCAGAAAAGGTGATTGGTTGTTGTAAGGCCTAGGATTAGGCCGGGATCTGAGTAGATGGAATGGAGTTAGAGTTCGGAACCCTTAGAGGGCTAGAACGGTATGTACGGGAGAGATTCCCAGGAAGGATAGTTCGGGATGATGTATGATAGTTTGAGCGGTCCGGATAGACTGAAGGCCGGTGGGCGTACCAGGCAGGCCGAAGGCTCGGAGAACGGACCAGACAGGCTGAAGGTCCTGGAGGGCGGTCCAGACATGCTGAAGGTTCTGAGAGTGGTCCAGATTGGCTGAAGGCCTAGTAAGGCGGTCCAGTCATGCTGAAGACTCTGTACGTGTTGATAGATCTTTATGAGGAGATGGATTGAGCATGTTGCGATGCAGTAGCAAACAGTAGGTCTGGCCCCGGGTATTGACCATGTTAGTGAAAAGGTGGTGTATGGACTACGATAGTCCTTGTGATCAGATTCAGAGTATATGTGACGCATGGAATAGCGGTTACTCTACAAGGGATAGTGTAGAGTGGGGTGTGAGCACAGTGGCACTTCTTGTTATGGCAAAGGGTTCAAGTAGATTTCCTTGGATAAGGAAAGGGAAAGGTATGTAACTCCGGGAGGGAGTGTTGGTTCACGAAAGTGAAAGCAGTAGTGAGAATGGATGATTGAGAGTATTTCAATTATGGTTGTTGAGCACTGTAAATGTGCCAGCGGTATGGAAGCACATCCGGATTGGGTGTCCGTTGAGGTCACGGAAGGAATTCCGGTGGTATGGAACCAGAGGAGTCCGGAAGGGATGCAAGGGTAGGACCTTGGAATCCAGGTATGGGAGTGATCATGGGTTATGTATATAGTGGTAATTCATCCTGGGGATGTCTGGTGATATCGTCAGTGTGTCGGGTTTTTCCAACCCGAGGATGTAGAGCAGGCTCAACATGTGTATGTGATTGCGGAGGAGAGCTCATGGGAGTTGCTCAGGAGCTGAAGGATGTGTCATCCTGTCAGCACGAAAAGAAAAGAGTTGGATTCGGAAAGGAAACGGGATGAGTCCCAGAAGTGAATTCGATAAAGGTTATGCCAAGCGAGGAAAGGGATAGCAGTTGGTACCGGGTCAGGACCCGGTGGTTCAGGGTGATATCTAGCTTGTAAGAGACAAGTGATTATGTGATTTGGAAGGATGGAAGTATCATCGGGTGATCATTGGTTGATAAGTGTTATTATCAGAGAAAGAAGTCGGTGGCCGGCTTGAAGCGGTTGTCGTGGCTCTGTGAGAAAGAGTTGGACTTTATAAGGGTTTGATAGTAGTGTTGGAGGAACCTAGGTCGGTTGAGACCAGGAGCTGTAATGTGGGAGTATTGTCTGGGGTGTTGCTGCAGGCTTCGAGGACGACGCCTAATTTAAGTGGGGGAGAATTGTAACACCCCGAGTTCAGAAGTGCAAGTTCAAGGTTCTTAGTGAGAATAAGGAAGGTCGACTCGGCGAGTCGATGGATAGACTCGGCGAGTCGGGTCGCGATTCTGGTCATGTGTTAAGTGACCAACTCGGCGAGTCGGAAGTGGACTCGGCGAGTTGGTACTGAAGGGAGAAAACCCTAATTCCGGGAGTTGTGCCCTATATAAAGCACATTATACCCACCCTCAGCCTCTTTACTGCCCATTTGAGTTCCAGAAACCTTAATTAGTGTGTGTGAGCCTCCATTGTTAAAGTTTGAGCTTGGAAGAAGAATTTAAGAGGAGAAAGTTAGAAGATCAAGAGGCTAGCATCGGGAGATCATTGTAGATCCGGAATCTACTCCTTCTTGGGAACATTTCTGAGGTAACAAGTTGTTACCTTGAGTTTTCTCCTTCTAGATCCATTCTTGGTTGTTGTTTTGGGAATTTTAGCTTGCTTGGAATCCATTTCGGGTTTAGAGGTTAGATCTGAAGTTGCAACTTCAGATCTAGGTTGTATTGGAGCCATGAGGGCAGAAAGCATCGGCCATGGGGCTTGATTGAGAGTGCCTTTGTCCCAAAACCTTCTTGTAGCTTGGTTGGAGCTCGTTGAGCCTTGCATGCACGTAAAGTTGGAAACTTTACGTGTGAATCTGGCCCTAGGAGTCCAGATCTATGTATTGGAAGCAATGAAATGGCCTGAAACCGTCTGAATGAAGATGTCACGTTTGGACTCGGCGAGTCACATGGGTGCACTCGACGAGTTGTATGAATATGTGCATGGACTCGACGAGTTGGAAGAACAACTCGGCGAGTCTGTTGAAGATTGCCTGGGACTCGGCGAGTCTATGCTTGGACTCGGCGAGTCTGGTCGTGAAACCCTAACCTTTTCTGGTTGAGCTGTGAATCGGTGAGTCGATGGATGACTCGGTGAGTTGAGCAAGAAGGGACTCGGAACTTGTTGGACTCGGCGAGTCTTGGGGCGACTCGGCGAGTTGAGTCGTGGCATTGGAGTTTCTGAGCATAGGGACTCGACGAGTCAACGGGTTGACTCGGCGAGTAGGGTCAACCAGGAAGGTTGACTTTGACTGAGGACTTTGACTTGGACCAAGGGTTGACCAGTTTGACTTCCAAGGCTATTTTTGGTAATTATTGGTATTTATGGAATTGGTTCTTTGGTAGTGTTCGGTGGTGGAGTTCGTGTCGGTGATCGGAGCAGCTGATCTTAACCTTTCAGTCGGCATTTGCGAGGTGAGTTATTCTCACTATACTGACAGGGTCTACGGCACCAAGGCCGGCCCTTTATCGGATGGAAATCCGGGTATTGTTTGTTATGTTATTGCTTTGCTATGTTTGCATCCTGGTAGTTAGGATGGTATGCGTTAGAGACCTGGTTAAGGTCGGTATCCTGGTATATAGGATGATGATATGCTAGTGACCGGTTGGGTCGGTATCCTGGTTAGGATGTTGCTATGTTATGTGATATGCTGGATCGGTTTGATTAGTTGTGAGATGTTATATGATTATATGTTTATGTGCACATGGTTGTTGGACTGGGGTTGGGTTGAGGCGGGTCCTGCTTTGTGTTGTAGGCCAACATACCCAGGGCGGACCGGTTAGGCCGAAGGCCCGACGAGCGGTCCGGATAGACTGAAGGCCCCAAGAGGGCGGACCAAACGTGCCGAGGCTCGGAGAGTGGACCAGACAGACTGAAGGCCCGGTGCAGGCGGACCAGTCATACTGTAGACTCAGAGAGTGGACCAGGTGGACTGAAGGCCCGATGCACCCGGACCAGTCATACTGTAGACTCGGAGAGAGAGTGGACCGGGTGGACTGAAGGCCTGGTGCAGGCGGACCAGTCACGCTGTAGACTCGATATGCATGGCTGTTCTGTTTATGATATGATATGATATGTGTATGGTATTGTGGTTGGTATTTTGGGGGTAACTCACTAAGCTTTCGGGCTTACAGTTTCAGTGTATTGTTTCAGGTACTTCGGGAGATCGTGGCAAGGCGAAGGCGTGATCGTACCGCTCCTCAGTTTTATGTTGATGTTCTGGGATACTCTGATAATAAATGAATTGAAAACCTTTTTGTAATAACTTAATGAATATGGGTTGTTTTTGAAAAGTTTAAATTGGTTGTAAATTTTTGGATGTTACAATCAAATTTGCTTTACCAGTGCTCCAAATCATTGCTGATTCAGCAGCATCAAGCAAATAGGTAAGACCACTAAGGGTCATGTCATTGTCTGGCATATGGTAGTCCTAAAAGAACTCACTATGTGGCTTAGGAAGTGATTGTAGAACCTAGTCAAAAACCAACTTCCTCAAGACTTTGACACCCAACTCTCCCGTCTTGTCAATATGTGACTTCATCTCCAAGATGTGAGCACACATAGACTTTGCTT
Source organism: Lactuca virosa (assembly GCF_052849685.1). Classification (NCBI taxonomy): domain Eukaryota; kingdom Viridiplantae; phylum Streptophyta; class Magnoliopsida; order Asterales; family Asteraceae; genus Lactuca; species Lactuca virosa. The sequence continues at coordinate 428,205,584 of NC_136430.1, forward strand.
GCCAATAGGGCTTGAGTGACCTTGAACTATTCAAGAACTTGTGGGTTAGGGAGAATAATTGGAGGAGGTGGAGGAATTGAAGTATGATTTCCATGATCCAACCACGGTACATCATCTTCATTAGGAAAGCTTGTTCCAAGAGATTTGGGAAGATCATAGTTGTCTGAACTAGACAATGGGAGAAATTGGAGTTAGTTGATTTAAGTCCTTAATATAACACCAAATACGAAATATTAAGGCTAGGACCCAACACAATATTTTATAACTTGGAAGAGGGATGCCGTAATCCAAGCTATAAAATATTTGAAGGTAGGCGAATGACGATTCACCAATTTCCACCATGAAAAACGAAAAAGGTATTAGGTTTTAATTGGTTTGAAACTCCTAGATCTTTTGAGATTCATTGAACTTTTCAATGAAATGTTTAAATCTCGATTGTGCCCTCTCAAGTTTGTGCCTGGGATGCCGAGGATCACAAACAAGGTGTGAATAACCATGCAAATTAACTTGGTACCCTTAATATTTATCACCTAATCGATGTGTCATTTACCCACACGCGCTCCACCGATCTGTGATAAACATTAAGTCACCCTTTGCCACTCTTACTAGTCCATGTTAGTGTGTCGGTTACCCATACACGCTCCACCAACAACTTGGTAAGGTACAAAGTGTAATTTCATGGATTAGCACCAATTTCACATTTTTCCTAAGTAACTAAGATTGGGAATTTATAAGTGTTTAGTTACTTAGTATTTATCATTATACTTTTAATGAAGGGATAAATTATGTCCTGTCAAACCCGTTCGGCTAACGACCCTCCACCAGTCAAGGAAGCGGTGGGTGAGAGTGGATACCCATTAAACTGCCATTTTATAGGCAGTAACCTTATACCCCCCTTATAGACCGGCTTCGTGAATGAGGCCTACTAACGGTAAGACTGACTTTGTTCTTATACATATATATAACTATTAACTATTAATATTATAATAGTATAAGGTTGAATTTTAACTTTTAAAATTCTAAGGGTTTACTTGGAATTAAAGTATTTATGGGGGGAAACTTTACAAATTCCAAAACTTGAGGATAAGTTTTGAACAATTCAAAAACTTTTGGTTTCCATAACTTATGAGTTTAAAGTAGTTTTAATGAAAAAACTCTTTAAGTTCCATAACTTGAGGACAAGTTATGGAAGACTTTAAAACATTTAAAAAAAATGAGACTCTTCATTTTTCATAACTTATGGAAATCTTATGAGTTTTGAAAATCATAAATGAGACTTTTCATATAACTTGAGGACAAGTTACAAAAACACATTTTATGAACAACTTTTAGATCAATTTGGATCGAAAACAAATTATCACATAATTTTCCTATTAATCTAAACTAACTCATAAGAACAAGATAATTCAAATCATCAATCTTCAAGAAATTAGCATGAATATATAAACTAATACAAATCTTGAAATTATGACAATTATCTTTGAAATTGGATTAGCATGAACATTACCACATCAAAAATAGGTTTATAAGTTCAAAAACAGCTTAGGGTAATGTTCCTAGTCCACTTCTAGCCAAAAAACTCGAAGATATGCTGTCAGGGGGTCCAACTCGCCGAGTGCAAGATCAAACTCGACGGGTTAGATGAGTTTGTACATGAACTCGTCGAGTCCCTTAATGGACTCGTCGAGTCCCTTAATGGACTCGTCGAGTCCCTTGTCCAGACAGCAAAAAAATCGATTTTTCCAGCTTTTTTCAGCAATTTGCATCAAGTATAATTGAAAACAACCCATGGCTTAGATACCACTGATGGGTTTTGGTATACTACAACATCCTATGGTGCACATACAACCCTAAATACCTTGGATCTATGTTTTCACTAATTATACATGCAAAGGGGTTTCCAAGGCATTAAACCTATAACTAGCATGCAATTTGTCATAAACAATACAAGATACTAGTTAGAGTAACATACCTTTCATGTGGCTTGAAGTTTTGATGTATTTGGTGTTACTAGAAAGACTTTGGCCTTTAAGAACTTAGTGCCCCAAGTGTTGCACCTCAAATGGAATCACAACTCACCTAGGACAAAGGTGACTCTTGAGAGAGAATTCCATGCACCAAAACACCTCCATATTTCTCTAAGAAAATGAAGCACTTTCAAGTGGTGGTTTTGGGAAATGGAGTATGTATTTATATGTGGCATTTCAAGGGTCATGGGTATAACCCAAATCCATACCCATGAGTATTATGATCCATGGTTCATGTGGCCCAACTCTTTATGTATCCATACATAAACTTGGTCCAACATGGATCATAAGCCCAACACATATAAATATAACTAATTACCATAATTAGTCCCCATAGATTTAATTAGTCTCTTTTGATCATTAAATTAATTCCAAATTAATTCTTGATCAATATTAATTAAAACATATGATTTCATATTAATATATTATAACTTATAATATATTAACGAATCATATATAACTTTCTCTCAAGAGTCCATCCTAACAAATTGTCCTGGTGTTATGCAACCCAAATGGACCATGCTACTCTCGGGTCGAATACATACCAATAATAGTTATGAGCTTAGACATCTAATCCAACAAAAACATCTAGTCAAGATAACTATTACGTATTTATATAAATGGATTCAACAAAACATTCATAATAAACTATAATTGCGATAGTTTGGAAATCATAGATACTACACTATCATTTTGGACGAATCATACAATTATTTAAGGTTATCAATATACTTACACTATATGGCCCTATGTAAGGGTTTCATTATACTAGACGTAAACCGATTGATACGATTTTGTGAGACATTTGGCTTCACCGTACCTACCAGAGTACACACTAAAGTCCTGAATTATAACCAGAATCTCTTGTAGGGAGAGCGTGATACTTCTGTATAGATCTATACGGGATTGACAACCCCGCACCCAAACTGTTAGCTACAGTTAGACCGACAAGTCTAGGGTGATAAATGTCATAAAATTCCGACGCCTGAAGAACGTCGTAGCAGGCCACTAGTCGCTAACATGGTTATAATAACTCACATGGGGTATTAACAAAACATTGGGTTTACGGGGTTAACATACATTCAAGTTGTTTTATATAAAGATAAAACTTCATAATACTATTTTCCAATACAACACTACTTACTTTTTAGTCTTTGGATTTAAGACTTACAACTCATTTTAAAGAAAATATTGTAATTTTTGAAAGTACACTCTATCATTTTTTTACAAGGAAAAGTTACCAATCCTTCTCATACAAAACTCTTATGAACTCATCAACTTAATTGTTGACACTTTTTCAAAATCACTTGTATTCTCAGGAAATCAGTAGACAGGTAATCGAAACGGTTTTGAGGATGGGACGTCGCAGCGTCACGTCATTTATTTTTGTCATATGTATATGGTATCAAGTAAACAATGTTTTGGATACAATGTAAACTTATTATTTATCAATATGATGGTTGTAATGCTTTGATCACTACTATTCATTTGTTATGATATTGTACATGAAGTCATCCACCCCCAGACGTTTCCGCCGTTCTGGTTTGGGGGTGTGACAACTTAAGTATATCTAAATCATGGAAAAGGGGGACAAAAACAAGAGATCTAGCAACATGGCAAGAAAAGGTTGAGTCTTGGGCACTCACCAAGGTCCAAGAGATCAACTTAGCTGAAGAAATGATGCTTGCCAAGTAACCACCTCACCAAAAGCTTCCTTCTCCTTCTAAAATCAACTCACAACTTCAATGGAGGCTAGGGTTAGGGTTTATGAGGTTGGGAGGAAGATGGAGGCTGAAACCTTAGCCTTAATGTTCCTTATATACGGTCCAAGACCCGAGATTAGGGTTTTCACTTAAAACACCTGCCACGTCGTGGTGCCCCATGACCACGTCGTGGCGGGTCATTTAAATCCTTCGGTCCAAACTGATACGCCACGTCGTGCTGATGCTCCACCACGTCATGACCACCATTTTTAAACTTTTACAACTTATTTTTTATCAAAAAAAAAACTAAAAATACAGAAATTCATAACTTTTTATCCTTTTTCCAATGATATCAAATTCGATTTTTTTACGTCAAATTCACAACGTGAATCCAGATTCACACGATGAATCCGAAAAATATTTTTCACATTCACAATGTTAATATATGAATTTAGATATTTTTAGATTTTTTTTCGATAAAGAATAAGCTCTAGAAATTGAAAAAAAGATTTGGTTCCTTGAAGAACCAATAATTATGGTTCTCTATTGAACTTTTCCATATATATATATATATATATATATATATATATATATATATATATATATATATATATATATATATATATATATATATATATATATATATATATAAAAGGTTGGGTTCAATAAGAAACCATTTTAAATCATTGAATCAAGGAACCAATACTTTTTCAACTTTTGGAGCTTTAAAAAAAAGCTAAAAATATAGAAATTCATAACTTTTTATCCTCTTTCCATTTATATCAAATTCGATATACTTATCATCTAAAACAATGGTAATGTGAAACTGATTTTATTAATATATTCTATTAATTAACATGGTCATGAGTAGAGTGTAGTTTTTGATTATTCAATATTCACCACAAACACTTGCTATAGTTTGACCATTTTAGTCCATATTTTGTATGTTTCAAGATTTTACAACAATACTTTGTATAGTTTGACAATTTTAGTCCCTGGCATGTTATAATTAGAGATTAGCCCATGTCTTTTAATATTTTCCACTTTAAGTCCCATTATTTTGTATGTTTTAAGATTTTGCCACAATACTTTCTATAGTTTGACAATTTTAATCTCTGACATGTTGTAATTAGAGACTGAGCACATGTCTTTTAATATTTGTCACTTTAAGTCTCTTTGACCATTTTGGCTTTCTTTTTGTCCCTTTTTCTGTCTTACTATTTATTTTTCATTACAGACTGGTCACGCGTGTTTTTAATATTTCTCATTTTCAGTCCCTTTGACCATTTTGACCTTCCTTTTGTCCCTTTTCCGTCTACCGATTTCTGCTTCCGTTTTGGGCTTCATTTTGTCATCATTTTTCATCATCATCCTTTGTGAATAAAACAAAAAGCATTGTAGTAATATTGTATTCAATAAACGCATCATCGTTTTTTTTACCACTAGTTTGATTTAAATTATGCCATCTTCGAAATGTTTTTTTACGAGCAAGCAATGCGTAGCCTGAAAACTACAAGTCCGTGGACTGAAAATGAGCAAGTTGGGTCATTCCATCACTGGCACAGTCTTCGTATTTTGAAGGGCGTAATTGGCAGTAGTCTAAACACTTTGGCCCAAGCCCGTTTGCGAGTCCTACTTGCACATACTTTTGGTGACAAATTATTGACTTTTTTTAATAACGTTAGTAACCTTTGATTAGCTTTTGTTTATTAAAATTTAAATTTATAGTTATTCATTAAAATAATAAGTGATATATATATATATATATATATATATATATATGTATATATATATATATATGGAAAAGTTCAATAGAGAACCATAATTATTGGTTTTTCAAGGAATCAAATCTTTTTTTTTCAATTTCTAGAGCTTATTCTTTATCGAAAAAAAAATCTAAAAATATTTAAATTCATATATTAACATTGTGAATGTGAAAAATATTTTTCGGATTCACCGTGTGAATCCGGAGACGTAAAAAAAAATCGAATTTGATATCATTGGAAAAAGGATAAAAAGTTATGAATTTCTGTATTTTTAGTTTTTTTTTTTTTGATAAAATATAAGTTGTAAAAGTTGAAAAAAAGATTGGTTCCTTGGTTTTTTGGTTAATTATGGTTCTCTATTGAACCTCACCCTATATATATATATATATATATATATATATATATATATATATATATATATATATATATATATATATATCAATCGAAAACATTTCTTATTTCGAGAACATTTGAGAACAAATTTGGACCATATAATTTTTTTTAATTACAATTACAAAATAATATTCATATAAATCAACAAATAGTTAAAAACAATTAAAAAACTCACTACCACCACCTACCACCACCACCACCTACCTCCAACACCCACCACTCGCTACCATCACCACCACCCACCCACCCAACACCACCACCACCCACATCCACCACCCGCTACCACCACCACCACCACCTACCTCCAACACCCACCATGACCACCACCATCACTACCACCAACCACCACCCACCCATCCACCCACCACTATAACCACCATCAACAACCAACCATCACCCACACCCACCCAACCTCCAACCCACCACCACCACCCACCCATCACCACCACCCGCCTCTACCACCCCCACAACCAACCACTACCCACCACCACCACACACCAACATACAACCACCACTCACCACCCACCACCACCCGCCACCACCATCCCCACCACTAACCACCACCACAACCAACCACCACCCACCCATCAACACCCACTCACCACCACCAACCACCACCCACCACCACCCACTACTAGTCACCACTACCAACCACCCACCTCTATCTTCCGCTACCACCACCCATTACCACCACCCCCGCCACCACACACCACCCATCACCACTACCAACCACCCATCACCACAACCTACAACCCACTACCACCACCCACAACAACCAGCCATTCTAAACACCCGTGACCCACCACTTGTCACCACCACCCCACCACTATCCACCACCATCACCATCATTACCACCCGCTAGGGTGTTGATCGGGTAAATTTTTTAGGTTTCGTGTAATTCGGGTATTACCCGAAAATAAATGTAATGAAGTAAATATGTTGTGCTCTATTAGTCTTATTTATATAAACAAACGAGGCATAAACGAAGTTACTCAAACTTTGAACATTAATATTTTTTAGTCAATAATACTTGAGATATCAAGTAAGCTTTCACAAAAATAATACTATTACAAGAAACCAAAATGCAAGAAGCCAATACCCTATTTTCGAAATCATTTACAAGAAAATCACTTACTTTGAAGTTTGAAGTCTAAATCGGTGAGTGTTGGTGACAACTTGATGACCGGTGACGACGAGTTGAGTTAAGTTTGAAGTCTACTGGAGATGTCTATTTGTCTTTGTAGGGTTTGATACTCCGACGGAAGACTCAAGAAACATACAAGGGTTTTTTTTTTGAAATTAATGATCGGGAATGAGGGTAAAGTCGTAAACAACATATGGATAAGTGTGGATATTACCCAAATGACCCTTTTATTTTTTAAATAAATCGGGTATTTCGGGTATACCCGAAACCCTACACATATACCCTATACACAGTCTAAAAAAATCGGGTAACCCGAATACCCGAAAATATATACCCGATACTCGAATTACCCGACCTGATTTACCCGAATTCAAAATGGACCGGGTCGGGTAATTGGGTATCGGGTATTTTCAACAGGCCTACCACCCGTCACCAACCACCAACGTCAACCCGCCATCACCACCACCCTATCCCTCACCCACCAAAACTACCACCCATCACCACCATCACTGCCACAACCCCACCACCAACCTCATCACAAACCACTGCCACAACCTACAACCTAATACCACCAACCACCTCTACCTCCCACTACCACCACCCATCACCACCACCCCCGCCACCGCACACCACCCATCATCACTACCAACCACCCATCATCACAACCTACAACCCACTACCACCACCCACAACAACCACCAATCACCACCACCCATGACCCACCACCCGTCACCACCACCCCCACCACTATCCACCACCATCACCATCATTACCACCCGCTAGGGGTGTTGATCGAGTAAATTTTTTGGGTTTCGGGTAATTCGGGTCAGGTCATTCCGGTTTTTCATGTTAAAAAAATACTCGTTACCCGACCCAAATTAAATTCGGGTAATTCGGGTTTTGGTAATTCGGGTTTTGGTAATTCGGGTAGTAGGTCGGGTTTGGGTAATTCGGGTATTACCCGAAAATAAATGTAATGAAGTAAATATGTTGTGCTCTATTAGTCTTATTTATATAAACAAACGAGGCATAAACAGAGTTACTCAAACTTGGAACATTAAGATTTTTTAGTCAATAATACTTTAGATATCAAGTAATCTTTCACAAAAATAATACTAGTACAAGAAACCAAAATGCAAAAAGCCAATACCCTATTTTCGAAATCATTTACAAGAAAATCACTTACTTTGAAGTTTGAAGTCTAAATCAGTGAGTGTTGGTGACAACTTGATGACCGGTGACGACGAGTTGAGTTAAGTTTAAAGTCTACTGGAGATGTCTATTTGTATTTGTAGGGTTCGATACTTCGATGGAAGACTCAAGAAACAGACAAGGGTTTTTTTTTAAAATCAATGATCGGGAATGAGGGTAAAGTCGTAAACAGTGGCGGAGCTTGAAGTTTTGGTTTGGGGGGCCGAAAATAGAATATGTATAAAAATTGAAGAACAGGGGGGGGGGGGCAAAGTCAAATTTTATAGTTTTAGGCATAATATGTAATTTTTTTATTAGTTATGGAGTAATTATGAAAAAAATTGGGGGGCCACAGCTCCCCTGGCCCTACATAAGCTCCGCCATTGGTCGTAAACAACATAGGGATAAGTATGGATATTACCCAAATGGCCCTTTTATTTTTTAAATAAATCGAGTATTTCGGGTATACCCAAAACCCTACACATATACCATATACCCAGTCTAAAAAAATCGGGTAACTTGAATACCCGAAAATATATACCCGATACCCGAATCATCCGACCCGATTTACCCGAATTCAAAACGGGTCGGGTCGGGTAATTGGGTATCAGGTATTTTCAACAGGACTACCACCCGCCACCCACCACCAACCACCAACCTCAACCCGCCACAACCACCACCCCATCCCTCACCCACCAAAGCCACCACCCATCACCACCACCACAAACACAACCCCACCACCAACCACCACCCACCACCACCACCCTCAGCACCAACCACCGCCACAAGCTACAATCCACTACCACCACCACCTCTACGGATCTCATATGAACAAGATACAAATTTCTAACAAATCAGAAAAATTCACGTGCAGCCTTGCGTATCGACCAGATGCGCGACGCGCACTGACACACCACCTAAATAATGACATGTGGAACCATAGGAAAGTGACATGTCACCACTTCCGACCACATGCGCGATGCGCATGGAACATAGTGTGCGGCGTATACTCAACTTCTACCTATTAATTGACGTAATTTTCAACTTAATCCTCACCCCCTCACTCAAATTCTCTTTGAATCTCTTCGAGATTTTTAGCCCTTTAACTCTCTAGTTCCCTACTACTTTAGCGGACCCCTTCGGTATCAGACATCCAGAGAATAGCAGCTCTCGGGTCAGATTTCGGCCCGCATAATTCCTGGTTTTCGTTAGATTACTCTGTAAGTCAAGCTACGCTTATTTATATTCAGTGTAACTTTTAATTATAGTCATAGTCATTATTATGAACATACAATTAAGCTTTATCAGTGATTTCAAGTCATTATACTGATTGATCTACTTACGGGAGTGATGTCTAGGTTGGATTTAGTGAGGTGTTTAAAGTGGGATTTCCAAACAGTATACTCTGTATACCAAACGGTCCCCACCTCCGTTATGATCCTACCTGGTTATTCCTTACTTGATAGATCTTGATGTATACATTGGGATTATTGAGGAATCTAGACTATCATTAAATAGTCGCCAAGATTCTGAAACTAGACTAAGACTTAGTAACTTATACGTTTAGGTCCTTGAGAAGTGTTAAGGCAAAGCGTTTCCCTAACCCCGAGTCACCTACTTTTTTCAGGTGAGTGCGTAGTTACTTTCAAGAACATAATTTAGTAAAAGTATCTATTAAATGCTATATGTTTTATTTATACTCCGTGCTACTTGTATACCTATAAAATTACTGCGTACTAGGAACTAGTTTGACTTTAGTATAAGTCTGGATTAATTATAATAAGACTTGCATAAGGTGTTTAGTTCCCAATATACTGGATATTGACTAGGTCTCATTCTGGGGTAGAGTGTGAGATCATGGTGGAGTTTCGTATTCATCCTCTTTCTTGGATGACCAGAAATGGTGGGTCCAGATTAGACAATTGGCAAGTATGTTTGGGTCATCGACCAAAGTAGATGACAACACTTGATTATTCTAGGCAGTCAAGTGAATTACATTGCTAGTGTGGACTTATAACCCACAGACGTAGGTAAAATATTTATCAATAACTTTGAACATTGGTTGCCTTTATATGACTTACACTGGCCATGGACTCCCCTAGCTATGTAGTCAACCGGATACTCAAACGATTTATCAGGTATGGTGATTCCTCCAGATAATCGTTGACTTAGGATTCATGAGAATTAGTTGGGCTGGGTAAAATGTCTTTAAGAATATTTATATCAGATTTTATATATTGATATTATCTGTCAGTGATTGTTTTGCAGGAATGATATTATGATTTATTATCATTAAATTATTATGGGTTTGAAAACCCTATGTATCTCACCAGGTTTCCCAAACCTGGCCCACTCATTTTATGTGCATAACATGTAGTGGATATAAGGCTGATGAAGCTTAGTTAGGTTGCCGAGTGAAATAAGAGATGTGTCTGTTATAGTATTTCAGGATCTTTTATATATTTACGATGTAATGTATGTTTCTATATGAACGATGACATCCTCAGAATTTAATATAACGAAATAACTTTTATTATGTCAATATGTTTTAATTAACTAGGAATTTCCACCTCTCAATTAAATAAAGCGTAAATAAAAGCTTTTTATTGGTTCTAAAAATCGAGGGATGTCACACACCACCTTTATATGATCAATTTCCACACTCTCTTAAAGAAGAACCGCCCGAATATATGAATCATAAGACATACCGAGACCTTGATCAATTTTATGATCAATATCACCAAGTTTCTTGAGAATATATACTTCAGAAGCAACCAGGGACTCTCTAACTTGAGAATTCCACAACTTGAGATTCTTTTTTAAAACGAAGAGTGAAAAACTCTAAAAGGCGAAGAACCATAATCAATAACCGTTTCTTTTAAAACAGTAGTCCGATGATCAGGGAGACGATGATCAAGAATAACACCTGAAATATTAAAGAAAACCTCCAAAAGACCCTCATAAATAAGGAATCTGTCAAGTTTACTCATCTTGCCCGCAACTTTGTGAGGCCACGTAAAAGAAAAACCACCAAGGGGAACGTCAAACAAGGAAGCATTAGCTATAAAATTGTTAAACACACCCACATCATAAGCATTGAAAATTGACCCATATCTTTAACTTCCACACCTAACTTCATTGAAATCACCCACAATAAGTGTCCCCCTCCAACCTTCCAATAACCTGAGTAGGGATGTCAAAAACTTCCAAGGGACCACGTTCCCGTGGGACCCCGATTCCATACATGATTAATTTTTTAAAAAAATTCAGGGTCGGGGTAGGAGCGGGAGTGGGATTAAGCCCCATTTTATTTTCGGGATCGGGGTGGGGAGTGAGTATTTATGTCATGTGATACCCAATGGGCCCCCGTTTTAAAAAGTACATAAATAATATATATTTAATAAAAATATATATATAGACATCATCTGATTTTTAGGGTTTGCAATTCCAGCTTCACTCGGTATTTCCGTCCAAAATTCCCAATTTCCAGTCTGTACTCTGATCTCTAGCAATCGCGTCTTCTCCTTCGTCTTCGAGGGTGTTTAGGATTACTTTTCAAACTGACTTATTGTATTTTTGGCCTTTTCAAAAAGCCAAAATTTTAAAAAGGTGTTTGGCAATTACAAAAGTCTTATTCAGATTGACTTTATGACTTTTGGATTTTTGGCTCCCCCCCCCCCCCCCCGCCTTAAAAGTTAAGTCAAACACATTTTAAAAACTCCTTTTGGAAAAATCCATAAGTTAATACGGACTTTCTAGGTTAAAAAGCAATCCCAAACACCCTATTCGTCTTCACTCTTCACAGTTCACAAATTACACTCATTGAGTCTTTGACTAATATCTCCTCTGTTGTAATCGAACGACGAGTATGATACAAGAGTAAAAGACCATAATTAGAACGACGACAGAGTACAACTCGACTTCACCTACTGCCGTTAACCATTCGTCGTCCACTTTTCGACGACATACCTTCCTCCGCCAGCGCCAGTCAACCATTTTTCCTGTCTCCGATGTTAAGCACTCTTTTTCATGTGAAGTTTTTGGTAATTTCTTCTTTGTTCCAGTTCAAACGAGACCACGATTTCTACTCCAATTCAATTTTCTAGTTTGTTCGTGTCACACCCCCAAACCTAAACGGCGGAAACGTTCGGGGGCGAAGGACGTCATGTTAAGTATCACAACACATGAATTATAGTAATCAAAGTACAACAACCATTGCATTAATAATGTATAAGTTTTTACATAAGTGTTTAAGCATTACATATTCAAACATCAAAAGTAGATATAGAAAAAGACAAAAGATGCAGCACGGTACTAGGCTGTCTTCTCAAAAGCTCCGGGAGTGTACCTGTCTACTGGATTCCTGAGAATACAAGTTATTTTGAAAGAGAGGATCAACATTTAAGTGGGTGAGTTCATAAGTATTATTTATGGTTACTTTAGTTTTAAGAAAGTGATTGATTAAGTTCCAGAAAATCCTATATTTTCTACGTTACAACTGAAGTAGTTTTAATCCCATAAAACCGTTACGTTTAAGTATTACTTTACTCATAACAAAGATAACATAATTTTAATTCACCATAAAATTATAAGAAGAATGTTTTTCTGTTTTATTTATGGAAAACGACTGATGCAGTAGTATTTCTTAAAATACACTACAGGTGAAATAAATACCCTATTATTAAACTGGTTATGTAAGGTTAAAATGTGATATGGTTGTAACCATGCTGATTGACTAGTGGTAAACACGACGACCTTCTGGCGCCGAAACTGATGTGACATTTGTCACCCGTAGACCGGTAGGTCCCACTGTAGCTAGCAGCGAGGTGTGCGATTGTCAGTCCCGTATAGATCTATACACACAATGCCCGCTCTCCCTCCGGGAGACTCTGGTTACAAAACGCGACCTAACAAGTATATTGCTATGTCGTGAAATAGTGGCTCACATTTATGGTTTATCTGTTTTAAGTACCGTGCACTCCCGGTAGTGTAAACCTGGTATACTTATCTAGTAAAAATAGATTTCTCGTTTGTTTCATAAATTATACCTATTATAATTTATATGTTCTATCTGGTTAACATGATCTCTCATGAATGTACCCCTTTGCTCAACATGATACAAAGGTAATGATACCGACTGAAGTAACCTTTTATATTCCCATATGTATAATATACATAATTAAGAAGGAAACGGCCTTCAGACAAATAACCCCACCTTAAGCCCACATCCAAACAAGGAAAAGGAAATAAGGCAACTCATTAGTCCTAAGCCCTTTAAGTCTTATTTATATACTTATACATATATGAACATGATTTTGACAAATATAAGTTTAAAGAGTTTATAAAACATTTTAAAAGAGTTTAATAGTTTTTCAAAGAGTTTAACAGTGTTTAAAAAGAGTCTACATGACTTTAAAGAGTTTACATGACATTAAGTCATTTGGAAGTATTTGGTAATCTTTTATTGTTAGCACAATATTTAAGAGCATAAGAAAACCTTTTATGTGATTGATATCACAAGTAAATATTAACACAATATGAACTGTGCTCAACTTGTATCCCCCCTTTAAAAGCATTTAAAATCATTAAAAGATAGAATATAGGGGTATGAACTCACCTGGTGTGAGTGATTTGAATGAAAGATCGATATAGGATGATAAGTTTCACGAGTGAAGTCTCGAGCACAAACGGATCCTATTTAGCATATAATAACATATATATATGTACAATTAGTGCGTTTAACAACTAAAGTGTAAAGGAAATAGCCTTAGGAAGTAGGGAACACTTACAATGAAGTGTTAGAACTAAAAATGAGAGGTTGAATGATGATCACGACCAAGAGTGAAGGGTTCACGGCCTTGGAAGGGATCACGACCTAAGAACACTTGATGTGTTCACGGCCCAAGCTTGAAGATTTGAAGGGATCTCGGCCCTTGAAGGGTTCACGGCCCTTGAAGATCTTGAAGATCTTTGAAGCAAAGTGATGAATCAAAAGATGAATCAAAGGGGTTTCATATGAACAACAAGAAGGGATGAGTTACTTACGAAAAAGAAGAGAAAGAAGGGTTCTTCGTGGATGATACTTGAGAGAAAACCTTGATGTTCACGGCTAGAAGAAGTAGAAGTGAAGAAATAATGGCTAAAACATATATATATATATATATATATATATATATATATATATATATATATATATATATATATATATATATATATATATATATAGATGTGGCATGAGTTCACGGCAAAGGAGGGTTCACGGCCTAAGAGGGGTTCACGGCCGTGAACCTCCTTTGATGAGGTTCATGGCTCGGATGCAGCTCTCAGATCTCAACTGTTCACTTCTTAACATACAACCCTAAAGTGTACTAGGCTTAGAAACTCATAATATAACCCTTAACACAGTAAAAGATAAAAGAAACAAGTCTGAACTCTTGATTGATTTGATTGACTTACAAGATAGAAATTTCGGGCTGTGACAGTTCGATTGTCGATTTCTGGTTTGTTTTCTGAATTGAGACTATGCTTTCTGAATTGCTTTCAATTGACAGTATACTTATTCTGATTCTGATTTCTTTTCTGATTTTTGAATTGAAAGTGGATTTAAGTTGTTGTGAATAATTTTTAAATTGATTTCTACTGAATTGATATTCAATTTAAGTTGTTGTAAATTGATTTATGAACTGATATTGTATTTATGTTGTTGTGAATTTTATTGTTGTGATAATTTTCAGTTAAGGCAACTTGATGTTGATGTTGTTGTGGTTTAAGTTTTGATGTTTGTTGTGAATTAATTTATGAAAAGTAGCTTTTTAAGCCCAAAATATAGCATTTTTTATAAAAAAAAAAAGAGTCAATTTTAAGCCCATAAATTGGGGGAACAGGGGGGGGGGGGATCGGGGGCTAGGTAACCGGGGGATTCGAGAATGGGGGTGGGAGCATTAGTTTATTTCAGGGGCGGGGCAGCTATTTTTGCCCCCGTTTGGTCTCGTTGGCATCCCTAAACCCGAGAGAGATGATCCTAAATATGTCTTTTTTCGAAAACCAACTGATGAGCATAAACAGACACCACCCATAACTTCGAATTAGTAGGAATACAAGTTCCTTCGATAAAACTGAGATTCAACAAAAACCGAATATTTCAAAAATCTAGATTTATCCCATATACACAAAATACCACTCGACAAGCCTCTAAACAAATTGAAAGCATGATCAAAATCAATATTTCCCCAAACCAAATGAACTGTGAATAAATCCAAATGCCTTTTTTTCGTTTCTTGAAAAGACAGAAACGAACCATGATGTTTCTCACACAATATCTTAATCCAAGTATGTTTCCGCCCCTTCCTTTACCCCCTGAATATTTAAAGAGAGATAATTCATGAGTTAACATTAGATTCTCTATAAGCATTAATCAACTCTTGAATATTTTTCATACAACCATCCATAGAATATCCCATAGCTTTCCCAATATCAATAAAAATCATTTAACTCTTCTATCATAGAGAAACCTTGAGGTTTTTTTTAGAATCTTACCGAAGCTCCAAAAACAATTGAGATCCCAATTGATTTACTCCATCACCCGAAGCCTTTGATTGAGCATTAAAAATACAACCCCCCTGCAGATTGGAATCACAAACAACATCTTTAACATTTGTTGACTGTTGAGAAGCAGATTCAACATCCTCATTAACCACAACATGACCTCGCCCGACCTGTTGTTGTTGTTGTTGTTGTTGTTGTTGTTGTTGTTGTTGTCACTGATTAAGATGTTTCTGCCATGAGGCAACATGCTATTACGGGTGTTGTTGATGTTATTGTAGCTTTTGTTGTTATACCTGCTATTGATTTTGTTACTAAAGTTGGACCTGTTGAGGATGGACCTATTGTTGTTGAAGCTGTTGTCGCTGGATAGGATGTTGCACTACAGAAACAACAGGTTGGTACTGCTGTAAAGGGTGTGTATCAACATGACAAGAGGAGGCACGATGAGTAAAACCCACGGGGGGGGGGGGGGGTGAAATAAATCATCATTGTTGCTATTATCCGCTTGACCCTCCTTTTGAATCACGTCATAGATACCAAAAGGATCCTTGAACACCTTAATTTGAAACTTCATTACTTGGTTCTTGTTGAATAATAGGGATGAACCTACGATGCATGTTGAACAGCCTAAGCTGAATGAATGTCAGTCGGAAAAAAGGAATTATAGTAGGACCGTTAGTCAAGCTGAACCGCCAGTGGTTAGGAGGAATAACCAAGATGAAGGAATCGAGAGGAACAGATGCAAGTATAAGGACTTCACAATTTGCAAGCCATCGACTTTCACTGGGAAGGAGGATCCAATCGGAGTTATGGACTGGATCTCGGAGATGGAGTTAGACTTCATAACATGTGGTTGCAAGGGCAAGCTACAAACCACATATGTAGTACGTCAGTTCAGAGGTGGCGCTGTTCGCTGGTGGAACACTCTGGGGAAGACCATAAGCCCCAATGAACATCTACAACTGACTTGGGCAGAGTTCTTGGTACACTTTAAGCGCAAGTTCTGCTCGGCCCAAAACCTGCTAGAACTGGAGAACCAATTCCTGACGTTGAAGAAGGGCGATATGTCCATTGATGAATACACCAATGCCTTCACAGACAAAATGGAGTTTGCTTTCCGCATCGTCCCTGATGACCTGAAGAAAATCGATAAGTATGCAAAGGGACTTGCATAGGAGTACACTATGCCAGTGCGCCAGGCACCTACTCTTGAGGCAGCTATCTAGGCTACTAAGTCTGTTGAGGAGATGATTAAGGGAAGAACCGCCAGCAAGGTTGAAGTTGATGAGAAAAGGAAGTTTGATGGATCTTCAAGAACCAACAAGAAGATCAAATTCTCGAATTCTGATTCGAAGAAATTTGGAGGAGGAGGTGGTGAAGTGAAGTGGTGCGAGAAGTGCAAAAAGAAACACTTCGGGAAATGTGACAGGGAGGTCACTTGTTTTAAGTGTGGAAAGGCTGGGCACTATGCCAACGAGTGCACATTCAACAAGAAGGTCTGTTATGAGTGTAATGAAGAAAGACATATTTCGAGGGACTGCCCGAAGAAGAAGGAGGCGGGAAGGCCTAATGTTCCACCAAAGCCAAAGGCAAGAGCATTCCAGATGATCCTTGATGAAGTAGGTGACAATGCAAGGGATCAGGAGTCAGGATCTATATATCCGAAGATCAAGATATGAAGTAGCCATATAGATAGTATCATGTGGTGTAGCCTAATATAAGAGGTTTAGTGTAGGGCGAACTTGAATATCTATGTAATAGTTTCAAGAAGTAATATAAGCCTTAGTTATGTTATCCGATGTGTTAAATGAATATGTAAAATACTTGTATGGTGACTTGGAGAACTGCGAGACAATACTTGGGACAAGTATGAGTAGGTGTGAAAGGTAGTAGAGGCCTATACTACCGGAAGCACATGACTCGCATATGGATCAGGGAAAGTCACACGGTTACCAAGGCTCTAGTAATTGATTCCGTTTTGTTCATGTTTGTCGTTACCATCGTTTCGGTAATGATTAAGAAGATGATTGTTTTTTCCGACCCTGGTGGTCATATCAAATCGAGTCCGACTATCTCGAATCCAAACGATTTCTCGTCTTTTCTTAAGAGATTTCTAGTTAGGACTTGATCGAGGGATCAATTTTATCCGGAACATAAAGTAAAAAGACCAGAACCCCGTGTGGACTATGAACCAACAAAAAAAAGAGCGTCAGCTCCAAAAAAAGGATTGTTTGCATTACTCAAATGTACAAATTTTTTACTCTAAGATCTATTCCAACATTTCCAGAAGAAACCATTAAGCTTTGGTTGAAAGATGCAACGTACATCAAAGATTATCTCTTCAGATTCGTTAATATGTGGATTCCGTTTCCGAATCTTCCGATCTTTTTACGTGGTTCAGAGAACCAAGTTTGATGTAACATCCGACTTAAGCCAGAAGATTGAAGGGAAAGATAATCAAAGCAATCAATAGAAGTATCACGATCATTGTTAAAGTAAGAAGATTGTAGATAGAAGTGCTACATGCTAGAATGTGATTATATCACATTAGAACATGAATGAAGTTATATTCCATTTTGGAATTTGACTCTAAAAGACCTGAGTCTAAGCGTTGGATCATACGATGAGAGGTCATTAGAACATGACCCATCGGTCTATTATCGTAATCGAAGGAAATAACTTATCTTAAACCTGTTAAGAAGAAAAAAAAGTTTCCAATAAGAATCAAGATTGTAACTCGAAGGTTACAATTGAAAGTCTAACATAGTACGAAGAGCAGATGCAAGATTCAGCACCGCCAACAATCAAGTCCAAGAGTTAGATACTCATTTGAAAGGAACATAGAAGTTGCGATTATTCTAGGATGAAGAGATAACGTATGGAATCATTATACAAGCCCTATTTTGTTGATGATTCCGGGACGTAATCATCCTAAGGGGGAGACAATTGTAACGCCCACATATTCGGACTAGCCAATTTATAGACAATAAGCGTCAAAATTGACTTTTGTTATGGAATATTATTTATAATAAATAATCTTAACTAAGTTATATTATATGTCACAAGGATTCCAGAGATATAAAGAATGCTGAAATCCGAGTTATAACGAAAGAAGTTATGACGTGTTGAAGTTTCGTGACAAAACCGACACGACACCGGGAATCATAAAAAGTGAGTTTACGGTAAAGTAATTTTTAGACTTAGTGATCTAAATGAAAGTTGTAGAGTATGTCTCCACCTACGTGTGGATATAAAGAACGTCAAAAATGGAGCTCGTATGCAAAATATATGATCTACCGAAGATGTAGCTGTCTGAGGGCATGACACGTTGCAGAAACCCTAGCCGCCTTAAGTCCACGACGTGAACATTAAGTCCACGATGTGAATGTGATCTAGGAAAGTTCTCAAGGATAGAATGCAGATGGAAAGTCTACGGGAGTGATGTGTTAAGGTTCCACGGTGTGGACATAAAGGTCACGACGTAAAGTCAGTATCTTGACACCTTCCGAAGCTAGGACCCAAATGGCAAGTGTACAAGGCGTTGCAGCTATGCTTCACGACGTGGAAATATAAGTCCATGACGTGGACATGTTTTGGGCAGCCTATAGCAAGCTCGACCCTAACCATTCTTACACCTAAACCTTCTTTCTCTCTCTCTCTCTCGTTTGCTGAAGGCATTCCGCGTCCCGAGCCTGACGATCATGAACCGTTGACCGTTTCTAGTTAGATTCTATCAAATCACACTAATAAAGTGAGTGCATAGTTACTTTCATCTTACACATAGATATGAAGTATTTTATATAAATTACGTGCTATGTGTGCATATTATATGTGTTCTTGATATCTATGTCGGATGAACGATTTATACATGTTTTAAATGATTAAACTGTATATGAATTTTATATCTACGAAAATGTTGGGTAAAACATGGGTAGATATAATAGTTGATGTGTGATAAAATGATGAGAGGCCTCGATGTTGATGATTATCCAGTCATCTAGCGGAGTATAGATGACGACCACATACTATTCTAGACAATCTAGTGGAACGCTAGCAGGCTCGCAACCTGTAGGTGTTTGTGAACAATGTGTTCACTGGTGTACTTCATCCCCCTCTTGGTTGCCTTACGGACATATATGGCTGAGGAACCCCCTTAGCAGTAGTGTCCATCTCGATGAAAATCCTTAGGATAGGTCCCTTACTTTAGATACTTTAGGGACAGAAAGTGAGGATAATGGGAACGGGTAATCGAGCTGTTTGATTTGATGAAATTAATAAACTTAATTATTGTGGGTTGAAACCCCTATGTGCTCACCAGGCCCCCAAGCCTGACCCACTCAGTTTATTGCATTACAGGTAGTGGCAAGAGAGCACAAGAATGATGGTCTGATGAGAGATCAATGTATTATAGGAAACTAGATAAATAGATATTATAAGGCCTATGTTGTTTCTGTTTATGCTTTTGATCTGTATTGACAATGACATCCCGAGGTTTTTAATATAATACATTTCTTCGGAAATGCTTTGATAAATTCTTTATCATATTTTTTGGAACAAATTTTGCAACATATTTCTTTAAAAATATACTCTGATTTTCAAATAAAGCATAAACAAATCGGTCTTTTCTGGCCATAAAATTGGAGATGTCACAGGAATGCTATAGTATTTGTGATTATTGCATGTGTTAGTAGGTTATATGTTTATATGATTATATGGTTATATGATTATGTGTGTATCGGGCGGGGCCCAATGTCAGGCGAGGCATGGTGAATGATAGATTTGTAATCCGAGCGGGGATCAATGTCGGGTGGTGCTCGATGTCGGGCAGGGCTCAATGTCGGGTAGGGCCCGAGGTCGAGTGGGACTCAAGATCGGGCGAGGCCCGATGGAGGGCGGGGGCCCAGTGTGTGATTTATGTATGTGTGGTATGTGGTATCTTGGGGAACTCACTAAGCTTTGTGTTGGGTTTAAGAGTTGCGTCATTGGGCCTGTTACTTCGGTCCATTGTTATCATGGTTTGGGCATGTCCAGCCGTGTTTTTGTCATTAGGGTTTAGTATATAAGATGCATGCATGCATCATTCTCTATACGCTTTTGATAATCATTCTTTTCATCGTACTGTAACCCTAGCACACCTCTACAGTAGAAGTTCTTTATCGATCTCTTCTGAGGTGGAGCATATTAATCATTCAGCTCTTGTTTGATTCATCGTGTATTCATTGCTCTTACTGTGTTTGTCTAAATCTGTTACGAATCTAAATGATCTTAGAGAAAATAATTCTCATCAATTGGTATCAGAGCAGGAGACTGTGTAATTCATACGCATCTCTTCTGTTGGAAGAATCTTTTTAGGGTTTCCGCTTTTGTTGAAATCGTTGGAGCCGTCATCTCATTTATTGACGTTGTTCCACGTTTTTTGATAAAACCCTAATTCAATCTTTACAAGTCTGGTTCTTTACAGATATTCAAAACAGGTCATTATGTCTCACGAAGATTCACAAACAAACCCCATCAACATATCCAAAAGCATCAGATCTACTACAAGAATCCCGATCTTATATACCCAAGATTATGAGGTCTGGACGCATCAATTTGAAGACTATGTTCTTGGTTCAGAGGATAATGGGTATCTAATCTGGGAAGCTATCACCTTGGGTCCGTTTGCTCACTCTGGAACAAACAAAATCATCAAAACTCAAAAGGAGTACAATCAGCTCATGATCGACGAGGAGAATGTCCCTCAAGACGATAAGGATAAACTGATGAGCAACATTAAAGCTATGAGGATGATCATATTTTCCTTTCAATCTGATACTTTTCGTCTGGTCAGTTCATGCACGACGACAAAACAAATCTGGAATAGGCTTAAGGAACTATACTCCACCGATGAGGATCTGGAGCATTCAATTCAAACTCTTCTGCTTTCGGAATTTGGTGACTTCAAGCAAAAACAAGAAGAAAAACTCATTCAGGCGTTCGATCGTTTCAATCATCTTCTTAGTAAGATGATCAAGCCCGGAATTGGAAGAGAAGTGATCGAATAGAAGGTCACTTTTATGAATGGACTAAGACCCGAATGGATGGCTGTGGTTTCGACTGTGAAATCTCATGAACAGTTCAAAACCTACTCGTTGGCGAAGGTTGTGGGAATACTCAAGTCACATGAAAGTGTAGTGACTAAGGAAACGAAAGTGGTGTCTAGCATGGGATCTTTGGCTCTTCTCTCAAAGGGCAAGAACGTGGCTGAAGAAGAAGAAGAGTTGGATCTTTCTGAATGTGATCTGATGAATGAGGAGTATGCATTAATGGTCTCTAATCCCAAGAAGTTTGCTCGCAAAAAGTTTCCCACCTCCAAGAACCGAAACTGGCAAGGGAGCTACAGTTCCGAAAAGGCGAAAGAGGAGGTTAAAAACACTCCTCAGCAAGATGAAGGGAAGAAGGAAAACAAGCTTGTAGGTGACTCTGGATATGACTGCAATTTTTTCCATGGCAAAAATCACTTTGCCAAAGATTGTATGTTGAGAAAGTTGTCCGAGAAGAAGGATGGAGAAGATGATGAAGCGTATCACCTGCACAAACTGGAGGAAATAAAGAAGAAGAAAACCTCTAACAATTCTATGAATGCTTTGATTGTGCAGGAGAACTTGGTTGATGATGAGTTCGGAGGAGTAGAGGTCTGGTCTACCGACTCTAAAGATGATTAAGTTCGCAAACCTACGCATGGTAGGGCTTTTGTGGCGAAGGAAGATGATGCTAAGTTTGTTGGAAGGTGCTTAATGGTGTCTGCTGGAGTATCACAAATAAGAGGCTACACAACGAATGGCGGGTCTGATGAAGCGAAGGAAAGAGAAGACACATGCTTCACTGCCAAACCGATGAGTGAGCAGATCAACGAATGTGATCAGTTGATCAAGAAGGTACAATCTATCCTTGAATCACTGAAAATACCAGTTAATAACTATGAAAAGGAATTGAACGAATTAAAATTCAAGTTTTCTAGTTTAAGTGGTAGTTTAAAACAAACTCGCCTCACGAATTCTAACCTAAGTGATCAACTCAGCAGGGTGTCTTCCAAGAGTGAGGAGCGAAGGATGTGGATAGAGAAGAAGGAATTAGAGCTAGTTAGGGCAAGAGATGAACTGATTTATTTACAACGTGACAATTTAAAGTTTTTGAAACAAAGAAATATTTTTTGCTTAATTGCTAAACGTCTTTATTCCAATATTACTCAGTTGTATTTAAATTGTGAGATTGGACATAAGATTCACAAAATGATTTTGCATTTCCTTGAATTAAAGGAAGACGAAATCGATGTTGATTGTTATAAATGTGAATCTATTGTCTCTTTGGATGAGATTTCTGATGCCTACAGAATCGGTCCGGACAAAATCGAGTCCTTTATCAAGTTCAAAGACCACAAGGACATGCTTAAAAACCTTTTGGAAGAAAATGACAAATTAAAATCAATACCGAAACTGTACAGAAATTTGACTCATTGAGTACCAAATTGAGTTCAGAAAACAAGATAAATGTGGAAAACACTTCTGAATTTGATGACGACAGTGATATGAGTGAAATATCTGTAGAGGATGAAGTTGACTGTTCAGAATTTGTCAAAAGCGAAACCGAACCTACCAAAGGTCTTATATCTGAAAATTCAGTTGAGTTCGCTCGGATATCCCAAGATAAATCCAAAGTTCTGAAACAGAAGGTTGTGGTATATCAAAAGGTACAAATGTACCAAATCAGGTATACACCACAACAGGAGTTACTCAGAAACACACAGCCGAACTCACAGCCATAGTAAACGAAGACACCGCAGGAGGTTGTGATGATTATTTTTGGTCTGCTCCAATTGACAATGCAGACGAAACTACTGGTTTATCGGAAAGAACTCATGGAGAGTTAAAGGCAGATACGTGGCAGAACTACTCAACAAGCCAACAAGCTTTGATGTACCAAGCACAAGTGGTACTAAAGGAATTCAAAGTGAACCTGAAAAGGCAGCAAGCGAAACCTCTTCATTGAAGAGCGAAACTCGTGTAGAAAGACCGAAGCTGAATGTAAACATTCACAAGTCTCAGAAGCAGCTTGCTGAACAAAAACGCCAGCGAAACAGGAGATATCAAAAGAATCTCAATGAAAGGAAGCAGTTTTGGCACTCCCAAAACCCCAATTATGTTCGCACAGAAAAGGCGTCCAATCACAAGGCAAAAGAAAGTCCAAAGGCTAACTCTGACACATGCACTCACTGTCAATCCTACAGTCAAACGAACCGAAAGAGTAATTTCGGTCCCAAATCTAGCAGTGACCAGAACCGAAAGAGCAGTTTCGGTCCTAAATCCCATCCTCCTCATTCTCAAACAAAGCAAAATCCTAACAAGGATGTCAAGGGAAAAGGAAATCTCGTCTCAGAATGCGAATTGCAAACGAAGAAGACGACAGCTAACCCTAGGAAACAAAAGAAAGTTTTTCTTAAGAATCAAAATAAAACTCCACAATCCGATTCAAACCAAACAAAAGCTAACAAAATTAAAGTTTTCACCATAAAAAAGAAAGACGAAACCAATTTAATAAAACGAAGATATTTGGTTGATCTTTCTATTGCGATTCCCTCTTCTGTAAAAGGCTCACGTGGACCCAAGCAACTTTGGGTTCCTAAATCTGCTTGATTTTTGAAGGTTATCAATGACGAGCAGTTCGACGACGAATGGTATATTGATAGTGGCTGCTCACGTCACATGACAGGGAGACGGGAAGAGCTGAGGGAGTTTCGGGCTCTAAAAGATGGTGGATGTGTCAAGTACGGAAACAAATCATATGGCACTATAAAAGGCTATGGAATGATAACGAACGAAGATTTTTCCATTCGAAAGGTGGCCTACGTGGAAGGATTGCAACACAATCTCATAAGTGTCTCGCAATTGGTTGTAGGGACTGGCCTGAAGGTCTCATTTGATGATAAGGGATCAGAGATTATTGAAAAGAAAACTAAGACAGTTATGTTGATGTCCTAGCGCAAAGGCGAAATGTATCCATTAAATCTAAACCCGATACGTGGGAAGCCTGCTGTATTTCTTCTAACGAAAGCTCATTCTGATGAAAGTTGGCTATGGCATCAAAGACTCTCGCACCTTAACTTCAAAGACATCAACAAGCTGGTTCTTGGTGATCATGTGCGAGGACTACCACTTCTCAAGTTTGACAAGGAACATTTGTGTGCTGCATGCGAAATGGGAAAGCAAAGCCGAAAGAGTCATCCCACACGTGTTAACACAAAGATCATTGAACCTCTTGAGCTTCTACACATCGATCTATGTGGTCCATCGGCAATAGAAAGTATCGGTGGTAATAAGTATATTCTTGTTATTGTCGATGATTTTTCATGTTTCACCTGGGTTTTCTTTCTTAAACAGAAATCAGAGGCAACTCCACAGCTCAAAAACTTCATCAAACAGGTGAAAGTAAAGCTGCGAAAGGTTGTGAGAAATGTTCGAAGAGACAATGGGTTAGAATTCAAAAACCACGACTTTGAAGGATTTCTGGCCGAAAAGGGAGTAACTCACAACTTCTCCGCTCCCTATACTCCACAACAAAATGATGTAGTTGAAAGAAGAAACCGTTCTGGGCTGATGCGATTTTTTTCGCTTGCTATACCCAGAATCGAACCTTTCTCAATAATCGATTCTCTATCACACCGTATGAAATTCTGAATAATCGCAAGCCTAACGTTAAATTATTCCATGTCTTTGGTTCCAGATGCTTCATCTTCAACTCCAAAGAGAACCGAAACAAGTTTGACGTGAAGTGTTGCACCTGTTTCCTGGTATGTATTTTATTTAAGTAATGTTGCATTTTTGGCCTAGGACTCGGCGAGTTGAAGGCCCAACTCGCCGAGTAGAAACGGGATGAGACGCGGGATTTAAGTGATGGACTCGTCGAGTCGGGTCCCGGACTCGACGAGTAGGCTCTGTCTGGACAAAACCCTAATATGAGGGTTTGCACCCTATTTAAACAACCTTATACAGCCTCCATTGTCCCTTTATGCTCCCAGAAACCCTCTATAGAAAACCATAGCCGTTGTTGAAGCAATCTAAGCCATTTTGGTGGATTTTGGTGTTGATAGTCTTAAGAAGGAAGGAGAAAGGCTTGAGGAAACAAGAGGAGACCAGAGGGGTTCGAGTTTGTGCTTCATTTTCAGTCCTCAGAAGGTATAAAGCTGCTAACTTGCTTGTTCATTTGCTAGATCCCATTTTGTGGAGATTTAGGGGTTTTATAAGCCATTTTAGGTAGCCAACCATGAATGCAAGCATGGTTGGGGACAAGGCTTCGGATCTAGGTCCTTTGAGGGGTCACAAGGCGGAAAGTGGGTGCTTTTCCACCCAAGGAAGACTCCATGCAATCCAAGAGCTTGTTTTAGGACCTTTTGGACTCAAAGTCCCATGCATGCACGTAAAGTTTGTAACTTTACGTGCTAGGACGATTGTAGGAGCCTAGATCTATCTTTTGGTCAAGAGTTGTACATCAGAAATCGAGGATTTAGGGTGTGGACGTGACCAACTCGGCGAGTCCGTTCTTGGGACTCGACGAGTCCAAGGCTTTGAGTCCTATATCTCTTGAGGGTCAAAAGGACTCAGTTGGGTGTTAGTAGGGTTGTAGCAGGACAGAAAGAGTGACCCAACGCATTGGACTTCATTTTAGACCTGGAGTTCATGGGACTCGACGAGTGCTAGAGTAGACTCGGCGAGTCTAAGGCAATCTCCCAACCCTTGAAGATGAACTCGACGAGTTGTTCATACAACTCGGCGAGTCGAGGATAGGACGTGTTCTTAGGATGAAGACGGACTCGACGAGTGTTCATACCGCTCGGCGAGTCGGATGAAGGTTCAACTGAGGTAGTGTTAGAAGGAGAACTCGTCGAGTCATCGCTAAACTCGACGAGTAGGGACGTGGAAGAGGACAGCTGAGGGGGTAGGGACTCGACGAGTTGACGACCCAACTCGGCGAGTCGGGTCAACTGGAAGTTGACTTTGACTTTGACTTTGACTTGGACTTGGTCTGGGGTGAAATAGTCATTTTACCCTAAGGGTAGATATCGGGATTCTGATTAAGTGTTTTGTGGGGATTATAGCCGGAGGACTTCCGGAGCAGCAGCAGTCAGAGATTCCCCGCACAGATATTCAGCAGCTACTCGTTTGAGGTGAGTTACCTTCCAGTAGCGGTGGGTCTACGGCCACAATGCCGGCCCACCAGTAGGAGTTGTATGTTAGATGATTGTCTTTGTGATATCATCTAGGTTTGCTACTACCTGATATGTTATATGCTGGCATGATATATTATATGTGATAGTAGTAGAGTTCGGTTGTTAGGACCGAAGGGTAGGTCAGACACCCCAGATATGTCTGACAGTATGTGATGATATGTTTATATGCTGACATGATATGTTATATGTAATAGTGGTAGTAGGAGGGGAATAGTCCCCAAGTTCGGTTGTTAGGACCGAAGGGCAGTTCGGACACCCCAGATATGTCTGATAGTATGTTATGTTGTGATATATGTGATTGTAGCAGTAGGGGGTGGAATAGTCCCCGAGGGTTGGTTGTTAGGACCGATGGGTAGGTCAGCACCCCAGAATGGCTTGACATGGGTAGGCCAGCACCCCATAATGGCTTGACACGGGTAGGTCGGCACCCCAGAATGGCCGTATCAGGTAGGTCGAGCACCCCAGAATTGCCCGGCAGAATGTATGTTATGTGATTGTATGGTATGTGGTACGATGGGGGAACTTACTAAGCTTCGTGCTTACAATTTTCAGTTTTGTTTCAGGTACCTCTTCATCGAAGGGGAAGGAGCCGGCGCGGTAGCTGCACATCATACACACACCCCAGATTCCGCATTATGAGTTTCCTTGGGATTGTGCTCTGACATTATCACTATTTATGATTTGGATTTTCAGACATTATACATAGTTTTATGAGATGTTATGATTTGACAATGTTTTTCTTCCGAATGTTTTAATTAAAGTAATTTATAAAAAATGAAATTTTTGGGCGTGAAATTGGGATGTTACAAGTTGGTATCAGAGCCCTGGTTTGAGGGATTCGGACACACCTTCGGGGGTGTCTGAACTCAAATCGAGGGATTTAAAAGATTTTTACAAATGGTTTTCAAAAAGCTAAGATTAAAAGAGTTTCAAGAAAGAACGAAGTATGTGATGTGCGCGACCGGCCGAGCTCAAGTAAGTATTCCCTAAAGTACCCATACAAGTTTATGTTATGATTATCAGTTTCAGTTTCAGTAGAACAACATGCTAGATTAGGACTAAGGATCTAGGAAGGATGCCTTATGTGCCTATTGTATGAGTACCAGCTTATTGAGAACTGCATGCTAGTACAGATTAGTCAGTATGATAGCCAGAATAGTATATGCTTGATTATGTGTAATTAATGCCCGAATGTTGCTTGCCTTGTGCTTTTAGGAGTTCTAGTTGTCTTTCACTAACTAGTAAACGAATATGTTAAGTTACATATTGCAAGGACTAAATAATTTCAGAAGGTTGGGACTAGCCCTATTTCGCAGCTCTTGTTTGAGTCCAACCGTTGTAGGGTAGGATCTCTCATTCGGAGAACTATCTAGTCTGAGTAATATGTAATAGTATTTGCGAGCTAGTTAAGGGAAGAAAGCAGGGACTTCTTATGCAGCTGATGGCGGAGAGTGGGTTGGTGATTACCTAGGGCAAGCCTAGGATGAGATTAGCATGAGATCAGCAGTAGTAGTAGAAGGGACTTGGTGGAGTCGAGGCGGTTCTTGAGGAAAGTACGGATAGATGTGGAAGGTAGTATGGGCCCGTACTACTGAAAGCAGAGGATCCGTACTTGAATCGAGGAAGGCTGAGGCAAGACCAGAGAACTTGTGACAGGTGTGATCCCTCTAGATGTATCAGTATCACTGATGGTTGTGATTATGTGTTGCAGAATGGTGGTACTACGTCCGAGGCCAGCAGTTGGCAGCTCAGGAGAGGGATCGGGTTCGGGTTCAAGTTCCAAACCAGTGGATGAGAGGCTACGCGAGTTCATCGCGTCCGAGATCACTAGAGGCATCCTTGATGCGACCCCGATCATCTTTGGGTCGATCAAGGAAGGGATTGTTGAGCTGATGGAGGATCGCCTCCGGGCGTTCAGGAGCGACATGGCGAACAGCCAGTCAGGATCACGCACACTGTCCTTTAAGGACTTCAGGGGCAGTGGTGCGCCGGATTTCCATGGGACAAAGGACCCCATTGCGTCCAGGCGATGGATTGCAGACATTGAGTCTATACAGTTGACCAGCTTCTGCCCTGAGGGGTTGAAGGTGAGATATGCAGAAGGATGCTTGAGAGATAGGGCCAGGGATTGGTGGGAGTCGGTTGGTGACTCTCTAGGAGCCCCGGCGGTTGAGGCTATGACGTGGCCGGACTTTGTGACTCGGTTCAGAGCGGAGTTTGCACCTGTAGTGGAGCTCCAGCAGTTGGCGAGGGAGTTCTTAGATATGAGACAGACTACGGAGATTGTGGCGGAGATCACCGCCAAGTTCCGGGAGAGGGCATTGCTAGTGCCCCAGTATGCGGGAGATGAGGACATGAGGAGGACCCGCTATCATGACATGCTGCGAGCCGACATTCGGGAGCATGTTAGTTTTTCAGCTTGCCCTACCCTGGAGTCCATGATTGCCAGGGCAAGGGAGAGAGAGATCGATCTGGAGCATGTCCGGAAGAGGAAGGTAGAGGAGGGGCAAACGATTGGGGCTTCGGGGAAGAAGCCCAAGGGATCAAATGGTAGGCCGAAAGGCCAGTCAGGACCAGGCCACTGCAGGAAATGCAGCAGGCCACATGAGGGGGCGTGTAGATTGGGATCGTCGGGCTGCTACAAGTGCGGCAAGACGGGGCACTTGATCAGGGATGGTACCGCCCCTACACCGGTTATTCAGACATCTGAGTTGCTGTGTTTCCACTGCAACCAGAGGGGCCACAAGAAGGCCAGCTGCCCCCAGTTGACAGCAGCAGCAGCGCCAGTGAAGGCGCCAGCACCAGCGACCCTGCGGATTACTGATGGCTGGCAGCGCAAGTCAGAGGCTCCAGTGGTGAGGAGTCGGGCCTTCCAGTTGACTACCGAGGAGGCACGCGCTACACCCGATGTGGTGACGGGTATGACTTCTTGTTTATGCTTTTATGATATGCTGCTGTGTTTTTGATATGTTATGTGTGTGCTCTGTTTAGGATCGTTCCATGTGAATGGTATTCCAGTTCAGGTATTGTTTGATTCGGGTGCTACCCGATCATTTGTCTCTCTTGCGCTTAGCAAGAAGTTCCCTGAGTCTTCGGGCATGTTGGATTGCCCTCTAGAGGTCGAGATTGTAGACGTCCGGTCAGTACGAGTATCTGAGGTCTTCCGAGATTGCGTTTTGAGATTGTTCGAGGAGCGTTACCTGGTAGACCTGGTTCCTATTCCGTTGAGAGGGAACAAGGTGATTATAGGCATGGATTGGCTAAGCCCCAATGGGGCGGTGATCGACTGCGCGCAACAGTTGGTGCGGATCAGGACCCCAAGTGGGGGAGAGCTGGTGATTCAGGGCGAGAGGCCACAGCGAGGACCAGCTTTATGTTCGGCGGCGAGGGCTAGGCGTTACCTTCAGCAGGGTTGCGCAGGATATGTCGCCTATGTAATGGACACCCAAGAGGCGGGTAAGACGTCAGTGAGCGATGTTCCGGTGGTGCGAGACTACGCAGATGTGTTCCCGGAAGAGCTTCCTGGGATTCCCCCGGAGCGTCAGGTGGAGTTCAGGATCGATTTGGTTCCTGGTGCGGCCCCGATTGCCAAGGCGCCGTACCGGTTGGCTCCTCCCGAGATGCAGGAGTTGTCTACGCAACTGTAGGAGCTGCTAGACAAGGAATTTATCAGGCCGAGTAGTTCACCTTGGGGAGCCCCGATCCTGTTTCTCAAGAAGAAGGATGGGTCGCACCGTATGTGCATAGACTACCGGGAGCTGAATAAGGCAACGGTGAAGAACCGTTACCCACTCCCGAGGATTGACGACCTCTTTGACCAGCTGCAGGGAGCATCTTGGTTTTCCAAGATTGATTTGCGCTCAGGTTACCATCAGATGAGGGTCAGAGAGGAGGATGTGCAGAAGACAGCGTTTCAGACTCGCTATGGTCATTACGAGTTCGTGGTGATTCCCTTCGGGCTCACCAATGCTCCTGCCGCGTTCATGGATCTCATGAACCGCGTATGTAGACCGATGCTGGATCGGTCCGTGATAGTATTTATTGACGACATCTTGGTCTATTCCAAGACGCAGGAGCAGCATGAGGAGCATCTGTGAGAGGTTTTGGATACTCTGAGGAGAGAGAGCTTGTACGCTAAGTTCTCCAAGTGTGAGTTCTGGTTGCGCGAGGTGCAGTTTCTTGGGCACCTTGTCATCCAAAACGGTATTCTGGTCGACCCGGCCAAGGTGGAGGCCGTGATGAGATGGGAGGTTCTGAAGTCTCCATCTGAGATTCGGAGTTTCCTGGGTTTAGCCGGCTACTATCGGAGATTCATACAGGATTTCTCCAAGATAGCCGTACCCTTGACACGGCTGACGAAGAAGGCCGTAGTCTTTCGTTGGGGGCCTGAGCAGCAGCCAGCGTTTGAGACACTGAGGCAGAGGTTATGCGAGGCGCCAATTTTAGCCCTGCCAGAGGGCGTAGAGGATTTTGTTGTGTACTGCGACGCGTCTATATCAGGGTTGGGCGCGGTATTGATGCAGAGAGGGCATGTCATCGCCTACGCTTCGAGGCAGCTAAAGCCTCACGAGGTGAACTACCCGACGCATGATTTGGAGCTGGGGGCTGTTGTTTTTGCCCTCAAGATTTGGCGTCATTACCTCTATGGGGTCCGTTGTACCATTTACACGGACCATAAGAGCCTGAGGTATCTCATGGACCAGCCAAATCTAAATATGAGGCAGCGTCGGTGGCTTGATGTGGTAAAGGATTATGATTGTGAGATCCTTTACCACCCGGGGAAGGCCAACGTGGTGGCTGATGCGCTTAGCCGCAAGGCGGCACCGATCAGAGATATCTGCATGCGGATGACAGTAGTGACCCCGTTATTGGAGCAGATCCGAGAGGCTCGACAGGAGGCTATGAAGGAGGAACATCGGAAGAGTGAGCGTATAGTGGGTCAGGTTTCCTCCTTCGACTATGACAGCAGGGGATTATTGACATTACACTGTAGGGTGTGGGTTCCATACCTCGGAGGCGTGCGCCAGGTTTTGATGGAGGAGGCGCACAAATCCCAATTATCCATTCATCCCGGGGCGACGAAGATGTATAGGGATCTTCGTCTTGATTATTGGTGGCCCTGCATGAAGCTGGATGTAGCATGGTATGTGGAGCGGTGCTTGACCTGCAGGAAAGTCAAGGCTGAGCACCAGAGGCCACACGGCAAGATGCAACCGTTGGATATTCCCCTGTGGAAGTGGGAAGATATTACTATGGATTTCATCACCAAGCTTTCCAGGACCGCGCGGGGAGTGGATTCTATATGGGTCATCGTGGATCGGTTGACCAAGAGTCCCCATTTTATACCGATCCAGGAGACCATATCGGCCGAGAAGCTGGCCGATATTTATATTCGATAGGTGGTGGCTCGTCACAGGGTGCCGGTCTCCGTGATTTCTGACAGGGATGTTCGGTTCACTTCTAGGTTTTGGAAGAAATTCCACGACGAGTTGGGTACTCGTCTGCATTTCAGCACCGCCTTTCACCCGCAGACTGATGGCCAGAGCGAGCGGACCATCCAGACTCTAGAAGATATGTTACGGGCGTGTGTGTTAGATTTTGGTGGTAGTTGGGATACTTACCTTCCGTTGGCTAAGTTCTCCTACAACAACAGCTACCACGCGAGTATTGACCGTCCTCCCTTTGAGATGTTATACGGGAGGAAGTGCAGGACCCCGATATGCTGGGGAGAGGTTGGCCAGAGGGTCATGGGGTGCACCGAAGTGGTGCTCAAGACGACGGAGAGGATTCAGCAGGTCAGGAGCAGACTTCAGACTGCACAGAGTCGCCAGAGTAGAAGTAGGCAAACGGATGTTTCTGGGGGGATCTACGGGAGACGGAGACAGGTGGTTAGGCGAGATTCTAACTTCTGGCTCATCGCAATTCCATTTCTTAAAGTGCAAGTCCAGTTTTCTCTTTTTATGAAAGTGAAAGTCAGGTTAGCCCCTTCTTTCAATTCCAAAGATGCTCTCAAATTGCTGTTCAAGATTATTTTACCCTAAGGCTTCTCGCGGTCAGGCAAGCGTGGCAGAGCGTAGCATGTATCCAGCCATATAAGCAGCTGTTTAGTGTATAAGCAATTCTTTAGTGGTCGCACCGGTACGATGGAGGTTGGTTGAAGATGATGTTACGCGGCGTTCAGAACCAGTCTTGAAGTGAATGAATTAGAAAGAACGAAGAAGTAAGGAAATGAGACGACTCTTTCTTGAACTATATTATAAACAGACCTTCCCCTCCACACCAATCACGAGTTTTTCTCCATTCCTCTCATATATCGTCGTAACGCCCTTAATGCTAGGTTTTGAAAAAGACTTTTCATGTCATTCCCATTTAGGTCCGATTCGGATCCCTCCGTTGTTTCCTTTTCCGCAGAAAAGTTATGCCGATAAGCGTCGATCAGACCTGGAGTTTCAGGTTGGGGATATGGTTCTACTGAAGGTGTCGCCATGGAAGGGCGTCATCCGATTCAGGAAGCGGGGCAAGTTGGGCCCCAGGTATATTGGACCTTTCAAGGTCATAGCCCGGGTGGGCAAGGTGGCGTATCGGCTGGACCTGCCAGCCGAACTTAGTCAGATTCATAGCACCTTCCACGTCTCCCAGCTACGGAAATGCCTGGTGGACGACTCGGCAGTGGTACCATTAGAGGACATTCAGGTCGATGATAGTCCGAATTACATTAAGCGGCCTGTAGCGATTCTCGACCGGAAGTCGAAGGATCTGAGGAACAAGAGGGTGGAGCTCGTGAAGGTGCAATGGCAGCACCGGAAGGGGTCGGAATGGACCTGGGAGCCAGTGGATGAGATGATGGAGCATTACCCAGAGCTATTCCAGGATCGAGCAGCAGACTTCGAGGACGAAGTCTAAAATAAATGGGGGAGATTTGTAGCACCTATTTCCTGGTATGTATTTTATTTAAGTAATGTTGCATTTTTGGCCTGGGACTTGGCGAGTTGAAGGCCCAACTCGCCGAGTAGAAGCGGGATGAGAGGCGGGATTTAAGTGATGGACTCGTCGAGTCGGGTCCCAGACTCGACGAGTAGGCTCTGTCTGGACAAAACCCTAATCTGAGGGTTTTCACCCTATTTAAACAACCTTATACAGCCTCCATTGTCCCTTTTTGCTCCCAGAAACCCTCTATAGAAAACCCTAGCCGTTGTTGAAGCAATCTAAGCCATTTTGGTGGATTTTGGTGTTGATAGTCTTAAGAAGGAAGGAGAAAGGCTTGAGGAAACAAGAGGAGACCAGAGGGGTTCGAGTTTGTGCTTCATTTTCAGTCCTCAGAATGTATAAAGTTGCTAACTTGCTTGTTCATTTGCTAGATCCCATTTTGTGGAGATTTAGGGATTTTATAAGCCATTTTAGGTAGCCAACCATGAATGCAAGCATGGTTGGGGACAAGGCTTCGGATCTAGGTCCTTTGACGGGTCACAAGGCAGAAAGTGGGTGCTTTTCCACCCAAGGAAGACTCCATGCAACCCAAGAGCTTGTTTTAGGACCTTTTGGACTCAAAGTCCCATGCATGCACGTAAAGTTTGTAACTTTACGTGCTAGGACGATTGTAGGAGCCTAGATCTATCTTTTGGTCAAGAGTTGTACATCAGAAATCGAGGATTTAGGGTGTGGACGTGACCAACTCGGCGAGTCCGTTCTTGGGACTCGATGAGTCCAAGGCTTTGAGTCCCATATCTGTTGAGGGTCAAAAGGACTCAGTTGGGTGTTAGTAGGGTTGTAGCAGGACAGAAAGAGTGACCCAACGCATTGGACTTCATTTTAGACCTGGAGTTCATGGGACTCGACGAGTGCTAAAACAGACTCGGCGAGTCCAAGGCAATCTCCCAACCCTTGAAGATAAACTCGACGAGTTGTTCATACAACTCGGCGAGTCGAGGACAGGACGTGTTCTTAGGATGAAGACGGACTCGACGAGTGTTCATACCGCTCGGCGAGTCGGATGAAGGTTCATCTGAGGTTGTGTTAGAAGGAGAACTCGTTGAGTCATCGCTAAACTCGACGAGTAGGGACGTGGAAGAGGACAGCTGAGGGGGTAGGGACTCGACGAGTTGTCGACCCAACTCGGCGAGTCGGGTCAACTGGAAGTTGACTTTGACCTTGACCTTGACTTTGACTTTGACTTGGATTTGGTCTGGGGTGAAATAGTCATTTTACCCTAAGGGTAGATATCGGGATTCTGATTAAGTGTTTTGTGGGGATTATAGCCGGAGGACTTCCGGAGCAGCAGCAGTCAGAGATTCCCAGCACAGATATTCAGCATCTACTCGTTTGAGGTGAGTTACCTTCCAGTAGCGGTGGGTCTACGGCCACAATGCCGGCCCACCAGCAGGAGTTGTATGTTAGATGATTGTCTTTGTGATATCATCTAGGTTTGCTACTACCTGATATGTTATATGCTGGCATGATATGTTATATGTGATAGTAGTAGAGTTCGGTTGTTAGGACCGAAGGGTAGGTCAGACACCCCAGATATGTCTGACAGTATGTGATGATATGTTTATATGCTGGCATGATATGTTATATGTAATAGTGGTAGTAGGAGGGGAATAGTCCCCAAGTTCGGTTGTTAGGACCGAAGGGCAGTTCGGACACCCCAGATATGTCTGATAGTATGTTATGTTGTGATATATGTGATAGTAGCAGTAGGGGGTGGAATAGTCCCCGAGGGTTGGTTGTTAGGACCGATGGGTAGGTCAGCACCCCAGAATGGCTTGACATGGGTAGGTCAGCACCCCAGAATGGCTTGACACGGGTAGGTCGGCACCCCAGCATGGCCGTATCGGGTAGGTCGGGCACCCCAGAATTGCCCGGCAGAATGTATGTTATGTGATTGTATGGATGTGGTACGATGAGGGAACTCACTAAGCTTCGTGCTTATAGTTTTCAGTTTTGTTTCAGGTACCTCTTCATTGAAGGGGAAGGAGTCGGCGCGGTAGCTGCACATCATACACACACCCCAGATTCCGCATTATGAGTTTCATTGGGATTGTGCTCTGACATTATCACTATTTATGATTTGGATTTTCAGACATTATACATAGTTTTATGAGATGTTATGATTTGACAATGTTTTCCTTCCGAATGTTTTAATTAAAGTAATTTATAAAAAATGAAATTTTTGGGCGTGTAATTGGGATGTTACATGAAGGGAGACGAAGGGATTTTTCTTGGCTACTCTCTTACCTCCAAGGCATATAGGGTTCTAAATAAAAGATCAAAGAAGATAGAAGAAACCTATTATGTCACATTTGATGACAATTATGTGAAGAAACTTCAATCCAGTGAAAGTCCAATGGAGGAGATCTTTCCACAAACAGGTCAAGTCATGGCTCCTATATCAAATTTGTTTGAAGAGTACATGTTTCTCTTTGATGAACCGGAGAATGCAATTCTTTCTGAAGCGAAAGCGGATGATAACAAGGTTGACAACCTGAAGGAGATAATTAACGAAGCTGCAAAAGCCATGGAAAGCGAACCTCAAGGTCCAAGCGAACCCAAAGGTCCTAGCGAACCCAAAGGTCCTAGCAAACCCAAAAGTCCAAGCGAACCCACAAATAACCACACCACTTTCCAGGGGGAGGGTTCGTCTACAGCAAACCGATCTGATTCGCCTTTTCACGGGGAGAACCCATCTCCAACAATGAACCATGAAAGTCCAACCGAGGGGGAGAATTCTGACCCTGATGTTGAATTTGCTTCATCATTCGAGGGGGAGAATGGCAATACGAATAATGACAATGCTCAGTCAGAATTTGAGAAGAAGTCAATGCCGAATTGGATCCTGCTTATTATCCTAACTACACTCCTCTCACAAAGTGGACAAAAGATCATCCGAAAACTCAAATAATTGGTGAATCATCTGAGGGAGTTCTTACACGCTCTCAACTAAAAGCGAAGCAAACAACTCTATTCTCTCAAGTGGAATTCTGCATGTTTAATTTGTTTGTCTCCAAGATTGAGCCGAAAATAGTGAACACTGCACTTGATCACTCTGATTGGGTATAGGCTATGCAAGACGAACTCAATGAGTTTGAGCGAAACCGAGTCTGGAGACTGATTCCTACACCAAAGGATGCATCTGTGGTTGGATTAAAATGGGTATTCAGGAACAAGATGGACAAAGAAAGGAACGTGATACGCAACAAGGCAAGGCTAGTGGTCAAGGGATATTGTCAAGAAGAAGGTATAGATTATGAAGAAACCTTCGCCCCTGTAGCAAGGTTGGAATCAGTTCGGATCTTTCTGGCATACGCTGCTCACAAGAATTTCGAAGTTTTTCAAATGGACGTCAAGTGTGCATTCTTGAATGGAGAACTAGAAGAGACTGTATATGTGGAGCAAGCACCGGGTTTTGTAAACGATAAGTATCCTGATCATTTCTATATTCTGGATAAAGCGGTTTATGGTCTAAAGCAAGCTCCTAGAGCCTGGTATGAAACACTAACTCGCTTTCTTAAAATGTCAAAATTCAAACAAGGTTCGGTTGACCCAACCTTCTTTTGCAAGAAAGAGGGTAACCATTTAATGATCGTCCAAATCTATGTCGATGACATCATCTTCGGTTCTACGAATCCTAGCTTAACGGCTGAATTCAGGAAGTTGATGGAGACTAAATTTGAGATGAGTTCAATGGGTCCGATTAACTTTTTCCTTGGACTGAACATAAGACAGGGACCAGAAGGCATATTCATTAATCAGGAGGATTACACGAAGACTCTACTGGCGAAGTTCGGTATGATGGGAGATTCTAAAGTAAAGGTTCCAATGGCATTCGGAACGAAGCTAACACCATCTCTGGATAAACCAGCTGCTGATATGACCCTCTATCGTCAAATGATAGGGTCTCTAATGTATCTAACAGCTAGTAGACCAGATATTATGTTTTCCGTCTGTTATTGTGCCAGGTTCCAAGCTAATCCACGCGAACCTCATATGATGGCTGTGAAAAATATCTTCAGATATTTGAAGCGAACCTCGTCTCTTGGTCTTTGGTACCCCGCGAAATCAGGTTTCTTTGTTCAAGCATTCTCTGATGCCGATCTTGGAGGATGTGGTCTAGACCGAAAGAGCACAACTGGCGGGTGTCAATTCCTTGATGGAAAACTCGTTAGCTGGCAATCCAAGAAACAAACGTGCGTCTCTCTTTCTACGGCCGAAGCTGAATACATCGTCGTTGCGTCTTGCACTTCAAAGGTAATATGGATACAAAGTCAACTTAGAGACTATGGCCTAAACATGAAGAAAATTGCCCTCTATTGTGACTCAGAAAGTGCTATTCGGATATGTCAGAACCCAGTGCAACACTCTAAAATGAAACATATATCACTGAGATACCACTTCATCAAGGATCACGTAGAAGATGGTAACCTTGAAATCCACTTTGTTCGATCCGTTGATCAGTTAGCTGACTTCTTCACGAAGGCCTTACCAGAAGCAAGCTTTAATAAAATACTCCAAGTCTTGGGAATGATGGAAGCTGAATCAGTTCCGAAACCACTTTCGCCTAATTAAAATTGGACAAGTGAAATAGAGCGAACGCTCGGTCTATTTCAGTTCCAGATTTTTCGGGAACCGAAATGCACCGAACGCTCGGTCCATTTCGCTTCATCACTCCAAAGGTAAAGTTTTGGTTGTATACTCTGTACACTATGTATACCTTTTCTCAATTCATTTTATGCTTTTCATTTCTTTTCATAAAATCCAAAAATATTTTCTTTTCTGTTTTTATTTTCTTTTCAGAAAAATCATAAAATCCAAAAATATTTTCTTTTCTGTTTTTATTTCTTTTTCAGAAA
Organism: Lactuca virosa; assembly: GCF_052849685.1. Lineage (NCBI taxonomy): Eukaryota > Viridiplantae > Streptophyta > Magnoliopsida > Asterales > Asteraceae > Lactuca > Lactuca virosa. The sequence continues at coordinate 428,244,462 of NC_136430.1, forward strand.
AATTCAAAATGATCAAAAATATTTTACTTTGTGTTTAGTTTTATTTCGTTTCTTTTCCAAAATAAAATCAAAATACCAAAAATATCACACTGAAAGGACTCTTGGAAGACTACCACTGATGGAACTGGGGCAGGTATAACAATCTTTATCTCTGTACTAGCTACGTGTCCCTAGAAGCATGTTGTTGCATGTTGTCCAAAGCCTCGACGACTCTAAGTGAAGCCTTACTGATTCGACGACTCTAAGTGAAGCCTTACTGATTCAATATATACAAAATGTTTCTTCCCAATAAGGCTGCTAAAATCACTCAAGTCATGAGCTACCTTACTCTTCTCATACTAGGTTAAGAGTTTTCTGCTCGGTCCTTACTATTTAGCAGAGGTACTTTCGGTTCTTTAACCACCTTCACACTTTTCTCCATCACATTTCGGTTCATCATCGTAACCCTTGAGACTCTTAGAATTTACCACTGAGGTTTATGGTTACACAACATCTGTGTTTATGATCTTAGTTTCGTCAACCACGATCTAAGTGAAACCAAAAATCCAACACCTACAATGAATTGATGGTGAACAATCACACGTTCTAACTTTCACCCACATATTAACGAAACCACTTTAGTGGGAGGTACCAAGAAATCTCTTTTTATTTTTGAGCCATCTTTATGAAATTGTCTCACACCAAGACTTTTCTGCCCAAGAGATCTAGTTTATTTTTGTTTTCGAGATTTCTACAATATCACCAAGTCACTGAAAATTGATCAAACCTACTTGTTTTATAGGCTACACTGGTCTCACAAGTACTTCATCTAACTTTCGGTCTTATATCAAGTTCCGTAGTTCGATTGAAGCGAAAGCCACCCTAATAACCTTATACTGAAAAGATGCCTTTCAATGCTTCTTAATAAGCATATGATTGTATTTTAACGGGAAACCACACAGACAATTCTAAGTCTCTCTTGACTTTGAAGGAAGAGATTCGTGCCCGGGATCCACAGTTTTGTGTCTTAATTGACATCACTTATATCCCACATACACTTTGTTTTATTCCTTTTCTTTGGCACACTCTTGCACGAAGATCTTTATGATTTTCCACAAGTCTTAATCATGGTACTAATGGCTATATATCAGATCTATAGTTTCGGTTCAATATGTTATGATGTTAGACTATGGTTGGGAGCGAAGGCTAGTCAATACCAATGAAAGTGAAATGGTGAGTTCATATTTCAAAGGGAATTTGAACAGTTTTAAAATTCAAGAGGCGGTGAATGGATAAGACTTTAAAAAGGCGCGTGAATTTGAACTGTTTCCTTTTCTTACGCCGCCTGACACAATTGACACACTTTTCGGGGTAACAGTTGTCAAATCACGCTTTTTTAGGCGTCGCTTTAGAAAATCACGCAATCATCATTCCAGATTTTTCTCTCTCATGGTAATCGTATAAAGGGTTTTCTCACCTCACTTTTACCTCTTTACCACTTACAAAATCCTCTCGAGCATTAAATGACGATTTCTCTCTACTGTTCATCTTCTTCACTTCAAGCTTCAATAATGGCTGACTCTTCCTCCATTCAAGAACAAAGCGCACACTCCACGCTTCTCACCATCAAGCCAAATCAAAACCTGATCATCGAACTTTCTCCTTATCTGTATGATCCTTACATGCTTCAGGTGGTTGAATGTCTCAAATATTCACCACTCGTAATTGCTCTCACCAAGGTTGAATCTGTTCCGATGTCTCTCTTGTCTCAAATATATTCATCGGCTTCATACGACAAAGCTAAGGACATGATTTTCTTTGAGATTTTTGATCAGAAGACTTCGATTTCAAAGGTTAGGTTTTGCTCATTACTAGGGCTTCTCATCAACCACTCCATGATCAATCCAGACTCGATCAGCACGACTCAGCTCTTCACCATGTTCTACGATATGGGGTACACTGAAGTTCTTACAACAGTGACAAAATTCAAGAAGTCATGCCTTCCTCCACAATGGAATGGTCTATTTACTCTTCTTTTCAAGGGTTTATCGGAGAGGGTTGCAGGGTCTGACGGGGCAAGCAAAGCATTTATGACTCTCCTCTATGGTCATTACTATGGGATCAACATGGATTATGGGTCTATTCTCTGGACTCAACTGGTATAAAGCCTAACCTCATCTTCTCGTTATTCTGAAATCTCTTGTGGCAGGTTTTGGACCTTGGTTACTCAATAGGCAATGGAGAAATTTCACATTCCAGTAATGGCAGACTCTTTGAAGTCATCAATTGCCACTTTTCACACGAGAAAGATTATTGTCTCAGATCCAACCAAATTTCTATTCATCGGTTCGATTCCTGAGTCCATGTACCACTGTGTTTCTGGGGAAAGCAAGCTCATTCGTGAATACAAGAAGCTTCCTCCTACGGGTCCAAGGCAGCTCTCCCCTGAAATGCAACAATCGATGGATGCCGCTGATAAACCAGCGAAACGAGGGAAGAAGGGCGAGCAACAAAAAAGCGAGAAGGAAGGACCATCTTCTAAACCCGCTGCGCCTAAAAAGTGAAAGTCAGAACAAGCAGCTCCTTCCGCTCCTAAGAAGCGAAAGATCAAGAAAAAGGCGCCCAAGCCAAAGGCTCCGTCATCAAGTGATTCAGAGTACATTCCCTCTGACCAACAACCTGAACAAGAGTCAAGCGATAGTGAACATTCTCAAGATGAGAGTTCGCTCCGAGAAGATTCGCCTCTACCTTCACCGGCTCATCAGGGTAACCGAAAATCACCTCCTCTCTCTCCTACTCGCTCTGTTCCTATAACTATTGATCCATGCCCTCCTCCAATCTCTTCTACAACTGCAACTTCTATACCAATACCAACACCCTTGTTCAACGAAATTACCACCACTACCACTACTCCAACCGAACCTCAAGTTCGTGTCAACATATCTGATACGGGGGCACCTACTTCAGGGACTGAAACCCTGATTACCTCTACACCTCTATCTCCACCTCACTCAAACGAATCTGACACCATTCTCGGTGGGGAGGATGCTGACTTTGATTCCTTCTATTTTAGCCCCTGCAGAGTTCAAAGTGATGATGATGATGATGCTCCTGTAACGAAACGGAATTTAAAGGATCTTAACGTGAAACCTGACAATCTTATTGCTTCTGCATCTTCCTCTTCTACTACTGAATACTCAGAAGCAGCGGTCAAAGCTCTGTTCTCTACTTTGGTCAAAGAGCATCAGGACTCAATAGATAAAGCTACTAAAGCTGTGGATGCTTCTACTTCTTCTTGTCAGAAAGCGACCGAAAATGTCGCACAAATAATTTCAGATGCTCAAGTGTTTTTGGATTCTCTCCAGGAAGCTGCTCAAAAGAATGCCAATATGGTGAATGCTACGATTAAGGAACTCACCTCTACACTTCAGGAGGAGCATAAGCATTTTGAAAGCATTCGAACGGGAATTCAAGCTGATAATGCACAATTCGTATCTTCAGTTAAGGCTCGTCTTGATCAACTCCAGACCGAGCTAGCTGTGGAAAACAAAGTCATGGATGAACTGGATCGTCGCACTGCTCAACTCAAAACTCAGACCTTGAAGCTCACTCTGGCAACCAAGGAAATTGATGGTCTCAAATCCGAAAGAGCAGTTATCAAAAGTTGTGTTGGTGATGTGCACTCTCTTTTGTCCAACCTCCTAGAGGCACATGATTCGGTTCTTACTCTCACCGTCCGACGACACTTAGCTGAAAAGCTGAGACCTGCTCTTGAAATGTTGAGACGAATAGAAGGTGTTCCGGAGACTGTTGTCCCTCCGAAACAAGGGGGAGAGGCAAGTCAGAATCAACCCCCACAACCTTCAACAAGCAAACCTGTTCAAATCTTTGCACAACCGAAAGTCACCACCGAACCGAAGGGTAATGAAGCTTCGGGTTCTAGTGTGAAGGACAAAAACAAAAAGATAGTTGGTGACAGTGATGAGGAAGAAACTGAAGAAGATGCTCTCAAAAGATAGCAACGTGATCGAGAGCTTGACGAAAATCTTCGCATCGCAAGAGAAGAAGAAGAGAGGGAAAGAAAAAGAAAAGAAGCTCATGACGCATTGGAAAGTAGAAAAACTCTATTTCCTTTGTGGACATTGGAGAACAGAGGCGAGTCTACCTGTATCTAAAGGGTGTCCTGGGACACCCCTTAGTTCTAAATTTTATTTACTAGATATAGCATAATTTTTCTGGGACACCTGTTGGCAAAACAAATTGGACACCCTTGATAGTAACAAAGAAAAAAAATAAACGATATTTGACAATCATAATCTATTTTCAATCTTTACAACTTTTAAAAAACTTAAGAGCAAAAAAATAGGGGTTGATTAAGCAACAAAATATTTTACGAAAATATAATAACAAATATTCTTTCAAACCCAAGACTAATCTAATTTAAATGTAGAAAAATATAGAAATGGAAAAACAAAAAACCTAAAAAAAAAATTACGATTTTGTGGATTAGCCGCTGTCAAAGTTCCTTCTTCTTTCTCAACTTTGGATTGCCACCGACTGCCGACTTCTTTAGTGTTGCCGATAATCACGTTTTGGTCGCCTCTGTTCTTTAGTGGCCGCAAACTGTCTTGAACAGTTCTTGGTGTCAAAGGTTTGGACTTCTAATTGTCTTTAACCTTCGTCGCCGGTTGCATCCATACGATCTTCGTCGCCGGCCCGTTATCGAACCAGACGGAATTGAAGAACATGCGGCCGTCGACTTCTTCTCAGCATTCCATTTACTTTTGGGTAAACCTTTTAGTCTTTTATATCTCGTTTTATTTAGAATTGTTATATGGTGTAGAAACTAGAAACAATAAAGTGGGCATAGGTCACTGTATATATATGAGAAGTCATTGTCTATGCCTCTATGGAAAAGTTATAGTTTGTTCACCTGCTCTTGCTTTTGTTATTGTGTATGTCAGGCAAATTGTCTTTATTTGTTTAATAAAGAATTAGACCAATAGGCTAGGCATCTCAATTATCAAATTACTTTTACATATTTCATTTATATAGTTTGTTTTATTTATATAACTTTTACATATTTCATTTGTAGCGGTTGTTTTGATTATTTATTTATATGAGTAAATATTTATTTTATCATTTTAGGCATAATGTTGATGTATTATAAAAAAAAGATGAAAGAAGGTCATTTATATAAGATATATTTATATAGCTTATTTCATTTATATAACATGTTCTGTAATATATTTTTATTAGATCTATATATTTATTTGTAGCAGTTGTAATTATTATTTATTTAGATGAGTAATTATTTATTTTATCATTTTAGGCATAATGTTGAGGTATTATAAAAAAAAGGGTGAAACAAGCTCTTTATCTCATGATCATGGCAATTCACAACAAAACGATGAACAACAAACACCTTCTTCAAAATATAAAGTTGATTTAAACACACTTCCTGCGGATCCCGGAGAAAGGCCAAGCATGGAAATTTATCATGTAAATCAACGAGATGAGATTAGAAGATCCTACTTACAAAAAGGGCCTTATCAACTGCGAACTCATTCTTTCCAACAAAGAGAGATTGGAGGAAAACTTCGTAGATTTGTTCCCTCTTGGTTTGATGATCACAAATACTGGCTAGAGTACAGTGTTAAACTTGAAGCCGCATTTTGTTTATGTTGTTATCTATTTAAATATGAGATTAAAAACCAAGGTGGTTCAGATCATTTTGTAAAAAATGGATTTAATACTTGGAACAAGAGAACGAGTCTAAATCATCACGAAGATGGAAGTCCACATAATATGGCAATCCAAAAGTGTCAAAATCTGATGAACCAAAGACAATCCATAGCTACTGCTTTTGATAAGAAAACTGATTTGATGAAGACCAACCAACGCATCAGATTAAATGCTTCTATAGATTGTATTAGATTCTTACTGCGACAAGGGTTAGCTTTTCGAGGTCATGATGAAAGTGAAGACTCGACTAATAGAGGCAACTTTCTTGACTTCTTCAGTTCTATGCTGATCGAAATGATAAAGTGGGTGGTGTTGTTTTAAAGAATGCTCCTAAAAATTCACAAATGACATGTAGTTCAATTCAAAGGGATATTGTACATGCTGCAGCAAAAGAAACTATTAAGACTATTGTGAAAGGTATTGGGGATGAATTCTTTGCCATATTAGTAGACGAATCACGTGACGTGTCTTGTAAAGAGCAAATGGCATTGATTTTGCGGTTTGTGAATAGCCAAGGGGTTATTGTGGAGAGCTTTATTGGCATAAAGCATGTCAGTGACACTTCAGCTTTGTCATTGAAGGCAACAATTTATTCATTTCTGACAGAATGTGGATTAAGTCCACATAGGATCCGAGGACAAGGTTATGATGGAGCTAGTAATATGAGTGGTGCATTTAATGGATTGAAGACACTTATTATGAAAGAAGAGAAATCTGCACATTTTATTCATTGTTTTGCTCACCAATTACAATTAGCACTTGTATTTGTTGCAAAGAATCACCCTGACATCAATGACTTTTTTGATTTGACTTCTCGTTTGTTAAACATGATTGGTTCTTCTTATAAACGTCGAGACAAATTAATAGAGAAACAAGCAACAAAAGTGGTGGAAGCATTGGCCACAGGTTTCTTTTATTTTATTTTCTTATTATTTTATGGTAATTTATATATATTTTTTGCTAATTTATTTTTTATGTTAATTTTAGGTGACATTCAAAGTGGTACAGGTTTGAATCAAGAAGTTGGTATCAAACGACCATGTGATACTCGTTGGGGTTCTCATTTTGGTTCACTCTTAAATATCAAGAGAACGTATTCTTCAATTTGTGAAGTACTTGAAGACATTAAAGTGGATAGTTATTGTCAAGATCATAGAGCAGAAGCACTTCGTCTCTTGAAGTCATTACAAACGTTTGATTTTATTTTTTGCTTACACTTGATGGTTGATATCTTAGGGGTCACAAATGATTTGAACATCACGTTGCAAAAAAAAAAGATCAAGATATTGTAAATGCAATGCATCAAGTGAGATCCTCTAAGACCAGACTTAAACAAATGCGAGATGAAGGATGGGAACCACTCTTAAATGATGTTACTTTGTTTTGCGAAAAATGTGATATTGAAATTTTGAATATGGAAGATCCATATTACAATGGAGCAAGTCGTCGCAAAGGTTCACAGGTTAGCAACTATAAAGTTGATCTATTTCTTCAAGTTTCTAAATTAATCATTAACCCGTTGTTCTATTTAATTCGTAGATTAACCACTTACATCACTATAAAATTGATGTATTTATTGCGGTCATAGATATGCAATCTCAAGAGCTCAACAATCGATTTAATGAAGTAAACACACTATTACTTGTTTCTATGGCTTCTTTTTGTCCAAGTAAGTCTTTTCAAGCATTTAATGTGGAAGAACTACTTCAGATGGCAACCTTTTATCCAAACGAGTTCCCAGAACATGACATTGGAACACTTAGAGCAAGTCTTCAAAATTATATTGTGGATGTACGTGGAGATGCAAGGTTTAATAACTTGAAAGGAATTGGAAACTTGGCAAAAATGATGGTTGAAACGAACAAACATACGATATATCCAATGGTGTATCTTCTACTAAAATTAGCATTGATATTGCCCGTTGCAACATCCACAGTGGAACGTGCTTTTTCTGCAATGAAGTTGATAAAGAACGATTTGCGTAATAAAAATGGGTGATCAATTTATGAATGATTCTCTAGTTTCATATATTGAGAAAGATGTGTTAGATGGTATTAGCAACGACATACTTATAGATTTTTTTAGGGATATGAAAACTCGTCGTGAACAATTGTAAGAAATTTATGATTTTTTTAATTAGTTTGATCTTTGGTATTCAAGTTAATAAATATTTTCCTAAGATGGTATTACCGACAAACCGACTCGATAACCAATTTCTTTGACCCATTTATTTTATCATTTCATTTATGGGACACACGTTAGTTTGAATCCTAGATTCGCCACTGTTGGAGAAACTTTTAAAAGAAGCAATCAAGTCTCCTAGCACTCACTTACTTGAACCGGTCATCTCGTTTGATCGTGAAAATTTGAAAGACTCTCAGTTCGACATGCCTATCACCCGAAAGGCATTCGTGTTTCATTGCTTTGAGCCAATCATCACTATTCCTTCTCCTGACCCGAAGGTTGACCGAGAATTAATTGACTACTAGCTCGCATTCTCTCAACCACAATACTTGACCTGGAGCGCACAAAATATCACAACAGTCAAGGTATTGAAACCAACTTAAGCGGGGAATTTTATAAATGTGAAGTTCAAGGTGACCCGAGGATCTGACAACTCGGTTCATATGATTTCTCTTGCTGATCTGTCAAACTTAAATCACATGACTGGATCCTCTTGAACAACATTCTGCTAACTGGTCAACAGCAGTACGAGCCTATCATCGATCACATCAAGCGAATGTTAGTTTCTTACATTCATGAGGTTGCCAAGATGGATCAAGAGATCGCCTCTGCCTTAAGGAAGAAGCCTACAATCAGACCAATTAGGAAGGCAAACGATGTGAACAAGATGCAGATGGGTAGAATTGACCCGAAGTATCACACAGTCATGTTCACCAGAGCCGAAGGCCAAAAGTGCTTGTTCGCTCTTGATGATAAACACCTGTTCTCCACTACATGTCTGGAGCACATTCTTGATATCATTCACAGGTGTAAGCAAAACAGTGATGCTGATAAGAAAAAATTTTCGGATATGCTTCGGTGGTATATTGACTTCCTTCAAACTCTTCTCGCCATCATACCGAAGCTATTCAAGACTGTGAAGAAATCTACTCTCACTCAACCGAAATGATCTCTCGCCTCAATTGACGCAAATGGGGAGATTGTTGGGTTTAAGAGTTGCGTCATTGGGCCTGTTACTTCGGTCCATTATTATCACGGTTTGGGCCTGTCCAGCCATGTTTTTGTCATTTGGGTTTAGTATATAAGATGCATGCATGCATCGTTCTCTGTACGCTTTTGATAATCATTCTTTTCATCGTACTGTAACCCTAGCACACCTCTACAGTAGAAGTTCTTTATCGAGCTCTTCTGAAGTGGAGCATATTAATCATTCAGCGCTTGTTTGATTCATCGTGTGTTCATTGCTCTTATCGTGTTTGTCTAAATCTGTTACGAATCTAAACGATCTTATAGAAATTAATTCTCATCACTTTGTGCTTACGGTTTTCAGTTTATGTTTCAGGTACTTCGGTTTTCAAAAAGGAAGGGCTCGGGTTGACTCCATGGCACACACACTTTATGCTCCGTATTTGACTTTGTTCTGGGATTTATACTCTGATTGTAATGTATCGGTTTTGAAACAAGTAATTGATGATACTTCTTCTATAATTAAAATGAAATTTTATGTCAATATTTTTGGGATGTTACAAGTTGGTATCAGAGCCTTGGTTTGAGGGATTCGGGAACACTATCGGGTATGTATGAACTCAAACTGAGGGTTTGGTAAAGTTTTTCAAAAAGAAATATATTTTAGAAAGGGATTTTTCTAAAAGAAGAAAGGGCGTAGTGCATGAAATCAGTCGAGCTCAAGTAAGTTATCCCAAAATACCCATACATGTTATTTGTTATGCTTTGATCTGTGAATCTGGGGAATCGCATGCTACTTAGGGCTAAGGATCTGCTTAGTTTTTGCATGCTAGAATGCTAGGAGAGATGCCTTTGTATGCCTATTGTATGAGCTTGTAGACTTGTATGTTGGTTCTAATTAGCCAGTGATAGGTTGGCCTGATATGTGATGCCTGGTAGCATAGGAAGCATGAGGTGCAGGAATGGGTATGATTTAGATAGGCAGGCAGTCAGTAGCGGGAGTGGGAACTCCTTTTATGAATTATAGTATGTGGGATTGGAGTGCTACTGCTCGAATGTTGCTTGCTTAGTGCTTTGTGGAACTATTAGGTGATGGGAGTTAACTATTAAGTGAATATGTCAAGTCACATGTAACAAGGGTTGAATAATCTTAGAGTGATGAATTTGACCCTATTGCGCAACTCATGTCTGAGTCCAACCGTTGTAATGATGAGTCTGTTACTCGAAGGATTATCTAAGCCTGGTTGCATGGGATTATATTCACGACGTGGGTAACTGGCATTATGAGGAGTTCTTCAGCAGCTGATGGCAGGGTGAGATCAGGAATCTAGGAAAGCCTAGGGATTGCTTCGGTGGGTTTTGTTGCACTGGGTCGCGAGTGTTTGGTGTATGGATTTGAGAAGGTGACTTAGAGGATTCAGGAGGATTCTTGAGGAAAGTATGGATAGGTGTGGAAGGTAGTATTGGGCATGTACTACTGAAAGCACATGATCCATACTCGAATTAGGGAGAGTCTTGGAGAATCTAAGAAGCCTTTGGGATGAGGATTCTTGGGTATATTCGGATCTTTTGCATGTTGTTTTGGTATGGTGTTGAGCACTCAGGAATGGGGTTCAGATTCTGGTTCTGGCTCAACAGCAGGTATTGAGCCGATCGAAGCGCGGTCGTGGGAGTTCATCTCATTGGAGATTACTTGCAGTGTTTCGGATTGGAACTTGGTAGTATATGGTTCAGCCAAGGAAGGGATTTTGGAGCTCTTGGATGGTCATCCCGGGGCCTTTGGGTCGAGGTTGTATTAGGGCAGTTGGGGGCTCGTCTGGAGCCTAAAGCTTGTGAACCTCTAGAATCCTTCAGGAAGGAGGATCCTATTCTTAGTTCTTGTCATCTGGGATCAAAAGGGAGTTTTGTACCATGTCCTCAGGTTGGTTGGGGTAATTCAGGAGGAGTAGGTCAGGAGTTCTTCGGATGCTTTGCGGGTATGTCAATTTCTGTATTCTTCTGGGTTGTATCGGGAATTTTTATTGCATTAGAATTTTGCCGGTTTGGGATAAGTTATACCTCATGTTGGTTCTCTGCTAGTGTCTGGATTATATTATCAAGGATTGTGATATGCCATTCTGCATGCCGGGAGTCTCCGTTGAATCTTCAGATGGTCATATATTGTTGAGTGGGTTCAGTATATCCCGTTGTTGTTCCAGGTCTTTGTCGGGATCAATTTAGGAGTATTGCTTGGAGGACCTTTGTCAGGGTTAGCAGTTAGTTCTCCAGTGAAGTCAGGGTTTAATGGTTTTATCATCTGTTCGGGTATGATCGGCAGTTGCCAATGGAAGAACCTTGGGGTTCGAAGCACTACTGTTGTTAGGAGAGGAGCGGTAGCAGGAAGATTGTGGTGTCAGTTGCGTGAGTTGTTTGATCATTGGATGTGTCAGGGGAGATGTATTTTCACATGGACTGTAGTCGGTTAGAGTTCAGTGATTTCTTTGAGGATGGAAATTGGAGTGGATGTTCGTCAGTGCGTGGCAAGGGTTATGGTTATCAGTCGCGAGCATAAGAACTTAAGGAATTTGCATGGTATCTTGGGAAGTGCTTGGATTATCCGATGGGTTAAGATTTCGAGAGTATTCTTCAGGATTTCAAGAATTGAGCGATCATTGAGTTTGGCTAACGATGGAACGTTAGTATTGATAAGCATAATTCATAGGCGGTTCATGCTATATAAGGTTGATGGGTTGGGAATCCATCGGATTTAAGGAGTGAGAAAGCTTCGTCGAATCCAAGTGGGGGAGAATCGATCAGGTCTTTCGGAAGTCAGGAAGGGTGTGAAATAGGGCGAGTTTCACATCTTGACCAAGAAGGGAGACGGCTCAAGTGGCCATTTGTATTGAGGTTGTGTAGTGGGAGTTCAGGAAACTTCCAACTGCTGGTAGGCGTCTTCTGTATTATGTATAGCAGGCTTGTGGTGGAGTCCAGGCTGAGGGCCTCAGAATTCAGAGTATGATCCGAACACCTGATTGGATGCAATTGGATGCAAGTTTCGGCTAAGGGTGAGTGGGGTGCGATGATTAGGGTGTGGTTAGGCCATGGGTGGTAACCGTAGTTGGTTTGAAGTATTGAAAGACTACGATGGGATCGTAGTATTCACCAGTCTAAAGTAGACAATCATTAGAGGTGGTCATGAGTGTAAAGGGGGAATCAATTCGTGGTTTGGGCACGCCGGCCATGATTGTCGAGGAGTTTTTCTCTGTTTTGGGTTGAGGACCATTGGGGTCTGAGGCGGAGTCAGGCACGTGTAGCTCTGGGCGGGTGGGACTCGTGAGTGAGGCTGCTCCGTGGTCTAGCTGGGTGGGACCCGTGGGCGAGGCCCGTGTGATTATGGCAATACAGGTGAGACCTGGTAAGAGACCGTTGGGTCAAGGTTTTGGGATCTTGAGTTGCAGGATTAAGTGGGTGGTCAGCGTGTGACGCAGAGGGTTTTTAAGCGGGGTGACCTTGTTAATCAGACTCTTGGGAACTTGGTGGTTGGACCAGGTGCGAGACTGGTAGTCTCGGAGATGGTTTGGAACCTTTATATCTCGGTCTAACAAAGGGTTGTCGTGAATCGGAAGGTTTTGGGTGAAATGCAAGTTTAAATCCGTTGATCTTGGGTTATGAGTTAAGCATCAGATTGGTTTTGGTTGAGATCTCAAGTCAGGTATTGCAAGTGTTTTGTGCGCGAATTTCGTTTAAGTGGAATAAGGATTGGGGTATCTATATGTCGAGGGCACCAGTCGAAGGGTTCAAGCGTAACAAATAGATTCAGTTTTAATGATAGATCAAGCTCTCTGGATTGTGTATTGGATTGGTTTTATTGGTGAAGGGCATCCAGATAAGTCAGGACAGTCTTATTGATTTGGAAATTATGTGTGGGGTAGCTTGTTATTCGGAGGAGATGTTAGGTCACTTGCAGTTGGGATTGGATAATCTCATAGTATATGATTTTGATCCTATTACGCAGCTCTCGTCTGAGTCTAACCGTTGCAAGGATGAGTCTCCCACTCGAAGGATTATCTGAGCCCTTGTCAAGTATAAGTGTTCTACATGGATAAATGATATGTGTTTATGTTTTCTAATGGGAATCTCAAGTATCAGAAGTTGAGTAGTCAATTGGGAAATTAAGTGGGATGGATTCAACAATGGTTCAGTATGGGTGATCTGTCATGGAGTTAGACCATCTCGAGACTTTAGGTCTCATTTTGAGTAGATATGGTTATTTTGCAAGGGATTATTTTCAGGTAGTGAAAGGATTTGTTCATCTACGGGTTGGGGAGCCCTGCGAGGGTTGGTTTCGATTTCCCTGGGGAAGGCATGGGTATGCTCGAGGTTGTGGTCGTGTTGCTAAGGTTGTTTGGTGTGTCGGGAATGGTAAGGATTGATTTCGAAGATGAAATTTAATTTAAGTAGGGAGAGTTGTAACGCCCGGTTTCAGATCATTTCCATTTCAGGATGGTGATCAAGGATTGGGTATTAGCAGGCTTAGGATCCTTGAAGAAGTTAGTTTTGGCCTCATTTGGAGGTGTATGATGTATATTGGATGATTCGGGTATTCGGTTTGTGTTTTGGAGTTAAAGGGTATTTCGGTAATTTTTCAACTCGGGCTTCTATGGAAATTGGATGTTTGTTTGGGATATGGTAAGGTGGGTACGAGTTCTTTAAAGCAGAGAGTTTCTCGTTACCTTTTCATGGATATATTGATCGTCGGAATCGGATGTATATCAAAGAAGTGATGACCTTCGGAGTATATTAGGGTTAAGGGCTTAAGCAGTACGCGGGACATACATATATGTACGCATGTCGTACTAGTTCTAAAGCCATTACGCAAGGCGTATAATGGTGTACGCAGGGCGTACAAATGCAAAGCTGGATCGCGCCTTCGGGCACGTACGCGGGGCATACAATGGTGTACGCGGGGCGTACGCGCATCTTAATGAAAACCCTAATTTCGATGATGTAGCCTATATAATCTCATTAAGTCTTTTTGGTTGGTCCTTATACCAGCCTCCAAGTTCCCTAAACCCTAGAAATCTTCTCTAAGCCTTCATGATGGTATTTTGAGCTCACGGAATCCATTTTTGGTGTGTTTGGTCCATTTCCAAGAAGATGGAGTTTGGTGCAAGGATGGGGATCAAGAAGGAGCTTATGGATATGGATTATGGGCTTCGTTTCCAGCTTGTGTGAGGTAAAAATATATGAACTTGATCATTGATGTCCTAGATATAGTATGTATGAGTTTTTGGACCCTTAAGGTCAACCCTGGTCAACCATGGTCAAAGTCAAGGTAAACAGTCCATGTTGACCTCAACTCGTCAAGTGCATCTAGCTACTCGTCGAGTTCCTACCAAGTCCAGACAACCTGATCATACCCTAGTCAACTCGCCGAGTTGTTTCATCAACTCGACGAGTTCACTTGATATCCAGAAAGCGGGGAAACTCGATTCGACTCGTCGAGTTCCTAGAGCAACTTGTCGAGTCCCCCTTCCTTTTGCTTGATGAGATGATACATCGAATCCAGGGACTCCAGGGCTTAGATCTAAAACCCTAAGGTGTCTAGAAGGATAATGTTTCCAACTTTACCTTCTAGAATCGTTCCAAATGCTCCAAGGCCCTTAACAAAGGTTGGAAGGCTCCAAAGCTTTTCCATCTGGTCCAAAACTCTAGGGATCTGAAATCCCTACCTTCCAGAAAGCTTTCTAGTGCTCAAAACATTCTAAAGATGGAGGCTTTATGGACATGCATGTCCAATAGATGTCCCTAGGCCAAAATGGCCAAAAAGAGGGAAATAAGCCCTAAAACCCTTGCATGGTGTCCTTGCTCATCCAAAGGCCAGATCTAGCCCACCTTGGGACCATTTTGCTCTGGAGATTCATAAAGTTGCAAACTTTATGAATCCCATGCATGCATTCAATAAGAAGGGTAGGAAATAAAGACTAAACTCAAGATCTAGTCATATTCTATGATAAAAACCGAGTCTTGAAGACTTACAGTAGTCCACAAGATGATTAAGCTCAAGGATGGGTTCTTGGTTTGCTGAATCTTCTCACTAACTCCTTCTTCTTAAGCTTCAAAGGCCATTCTAGCTCACAAAATGGAACATAATAGGGATTAGGGTTAGCACAGACGTTCTTAGGGTTTGGAGGCTGATGGGAGGTCAGCCTCAAGACTCATAAGGAGATTATATAGGGTGCAAACCCTAAAATTAGGGTTTTATCATTACAGCTCCTACTCGTCGAGTCGACCTTCCAACTCGTCGAGTAGGGTGTAGATTACGCGTCCTTGAAATGTCCTCTACTCGACGAGTTGGACTCCCAACTCGCCGAGTCCACATACCAAAACCCTAAATCTTAATTAAATTAAGTAATACCTGGAACAAGTGTTACATTTTGGCCCCTTTGATGAGATCTTATGCGTTCATATCGTTTCTGAAGCTTAGAATTGCCACTCTTGGTGTTATTTTGGTCCTTGAGTCATAAAGTTGCCATTTTTGAGGCTTAGATCCATCCATGCATGAATTAGGGCCATTTTCATGAAAGTAGAAGGTTATATTTTGAGTTTGGAATCATTTGGGGCATGCAAAGTCACCAAATTAGTGACTTTATGGGTCTAGACATTGATTAGGACTTAGATTTGTGGTTTGGACCTTTGGTCTAAGCATTAAGTGCTTAATGGCCAAAGTTGGCTTAATAGAGCAGTACGATGGGCGTACAAGTCTGTACGCGCAGCGTACAAGCCATCAAGCGTGTACGTGCAACGTACAGCTAGGTACGCCCCGCGTACTCAGTTAGGAGGATTTTGGCCTTTTGGGCGTCGTGCTGGGCTTCCTTTTTGGGCTTGGGTGTTTGAGTTCTTAATGGGCCATCTGAGTATGAGTGTCTTGGACTAGGAATTTTGGTTGTGCTTTAGAGTATGGCCCATGTAAGGGGTTTGGTCTCAATTTGTAAAATTGGGCCATAATTGGGCCTTGGTTGGTTATTTGACTTTTGGGCCTTTCAGGTTATGAGTTTGGGCATTGGTCTTGGATCAAGCTAGGTTAGGGGTAAAATGGTCTTTTTACTCTGAGTATGGATTTATGGTTATGGTTTGGAAACCAATTAGTAATTGGGTGTTGTTTTGATATTGACAGTTCGGGGAATCTATCAGCTAGTAGCAAGAGATCGTCTATGTGATTCATTGGTGCGAGGTGAGTCACCTCACTAGGTTTAGCGAGTCAAAGGCACCAATGTCGGACCATGATCTTATGTTAGGATGCTAGATGTTTATTCAACTCTTGCGTGTGTTATATGATATGTTTACCGGGAAAGGCTTGATGCCAGGCGAGGCCTGAGGAGGATATCGTATGTCAATTATCAGTATGTGTCTTATGATTACCGGGCGATCCCCGATGCCGGGCGAGGCTCGATGACTGTATGGAATGCTATAGTCTTTGTGATTATTTCATGTGCTAGTAGGTTGTATGTTTATATGATTATATGGTTATATGATTATGTGTGTATCGGGCATGGCCCAATGTTAGGCAGGGCCTGGTGAATGACAGATTTGTAATCTGAGCGGGGCCCGAGGTCGAGTGGGACTCGAGATCGGGCGAGGCCCGATGGAGGGCGGGGGCATCATGTGTGATTTATGTATGTGTGGTTTGTGGTATCTTGGGGAATTCACTAAACTTTGTGCTTACGATTTTTAGTTTATGTTTCAGGTACTTCAGTTTTCAAAAAGGAAGGGCTCGGGTTGACTGCATGGCACACACACTTTATGCTCCTAATTTGACTTTGTTTTGGGATTTATACTCAGATTGTAATGTATCAGTTTTGAAACAAGTAATTGATGATACTTCTTCTATAATTAAAATGAAATTTTATGTCAATATTTTTGGGATGTTACACTTACAATGGTTTAGATAATGTTCTAAGGGCTGAGATTAGCTAGCTTCTTGCTTCCTTACTTCAAATGCACACTTTTTTCCTTCCGTGGTGCATAATCCAAGTGAGAATGAGCTAAAAATCTAAAAGGGAGGCTGGGGTTTTCAGTGGATCTCTAAGGATGATCGAGGCTGAGGGTTGAGGAATCCCTAGCCATCACATCCTTTAAATAGGGCTAAAGGCCCGAAACTTAGTGTTTTGGGCTGAGACAGTTGACACGATATGGGCAGACACTAACTGTGTCGTGGGCACCAAACAGTTGCAACCCTCATATAATCGATGTGGTCGCACCATGGACAACCAACGACCACGTCCCACCGAGATCCCATGAACCGGAATTCGAATGATACAATTTTGGTTCAAGATAATGAAATTTTCGATTCGGAAACTGTGTTTATATACAAAACTATACTTGCTCCCTAAAAGGAAGTATGTGTGTGTATGTGTGTATATAAATACATATATATATATATATATATATATATATATATATATATATATATATATATATGTCATCCACCAATGAAAGTACTTCTCTGTAATATGTACATCATCTTTAAAACATGTGTATCTCCATCTTTAACAATGTCACTGTTAACCTTGTACCCATTAGGTTGAAACATATAGATTTCTTCATATAAATCGCCGTGTAAAAATGTTGTTTTGACATCTAATTGCACCAACTCAAGGTCAAATTGTGCAAATAAAGCTAACATAACACAAATAGAATATTGCTTCACAACCGGTGAAAAAACCTCATTGTAGTCAACACCTTCTTTTTTAGCATAACCCTTCGCAACGAGCCTTGATTTGTATATTATTTTATTTTCATTTGGGAATTCTTTCTTTGCAAATACCTATAGCTTGCTTTCCTTCCGGTAGACTAACCAGGTTCCATGTTTTGTTCTTTATAAGTGAATCCATTTCTTCATTCATAGCATGTTTCCATTCTTTATTTTCAGGACTTTCACTTGCTTTACGAAAATTTGAAGGGATTTCTGAATTAACAACAAGAAATGCAAACGCAACACAATCTGTGTACCTAGCAGGTTTCCGGATACTTCTTCTTTCTCTCCCTTTTGCAATTGAATATGAGGGTTCAACATTTTCTTCATCATCTCTTTCCAAACCTTCACTTTCTTTGCCAAAAACAACATTTTCATTATCATTTAGGTACTCTCCAACTCTGACTTGAGTTACTTGTTGTGGATTTGAATTTTCTTGATATGGAAAACTTATATTTTGCCTTTCAAACTCCACCTGCTGCACAACGCTAACATCATTTTCTACATCAACATAATGATTCTTCACTTTCAGTAAGTTCATCTCATTAAATGTCACATCTTTACTAAGAACCAATTTTTTTAATTCCGGACACCACAATCTGTATCCTTTCACACATGTACTGAAACAAACAAATATAGCCTTTTTGGCTCTAACATCAAGTTTAGATTCGATCACATGGAAATAAGCATCACATCCAAAAATACGTAAATTTTCATAATCTACAGCATGTTTCCCGATCCAAACTTCAATTGGTGTCTTTCCATATATTGTTGCAGATGGTAAACGATTGACCAAATGGCTTGCATAAAGGACTGCTTCCGCCCAAAAAGACTTGTCTAAATCAGCTTGTAATAGCATACACCTTGCTTTTTCAAGAAGAGATTTATTGAGTCATTCAGCAACCCCGTTTTGTTGTGGATTTCTTGGTACAGTAAAGTGTCTTATTATTCCTTCCTTTTTGCATACTTCATTGAAGGGATCAGAAGTATACTCACCACCCTTGTCGGTTCTTAAAACTTTAATTTTTCTTCCGGTTTGATTTTAATTCATATTCTTCCAAGTCAAAAAAATATCTAAGACTTCATCTTTATGTTTCATTGTATACACCCAAGACTTTCTATAAAAATCATCAGTGAAGCTTACAAAGTAATGTTTACCACCCTTGGAAGCTGTTTTTGTTGGACCCCATACATCTGAGTGAATATAGTCAATGATGCCCTTTGTTTGGTGTGTTGTTGTACCAAACTTCACTTTTTTTGCTTACCTAAAACACATTGCTCACAGAAGTCTACTTTACCAGATTTGACACCTTTTAACAACGCTTGCTTTGCTAATCCTTGTAGAGCACTTTCTCTAACATGAGCGAGCCTCAAATGACACGGCCTTGAAGTACTAGAATCAACATTTTTATCACAATTAATAGATTCTGAGACCGCTGTTGCAACACCCATAATAGTTTTTCCTTGCAATACATACACGTTATGCTCTCTTATCGCCTTCATCTCAACCAAAGCACCTTTGTTTTACCTTCATAATACCATTTGAAGAGGAATAGTTGTAACCTCCAGATTCCAATGCTCCTAAAGAAATTAGATTCTTTTTTAATTTAGGAACATAGCACACATTTGAAAATTCTCTAATCACTCCATCATGATGCGTGAACTTCACAGTACCGACCCCTTCTTTCTCTAGGTTGTAATCATCACCAACTAATACAACACCATGACACTTCAAATCAAAAGTAGAGAACCATTCCTTATTAGGGCACATGTGTTGAGAAGCTGTTGTATCCATCAACCACACATTAGTGAAGGAATTCGATGTGGCTGCCAATACAAATTCTTAACCAGATTCATCTTCACCTAAGTGACATTAACTTGAGTGTTTTTGTTCTTGTTTTTTAGCTTTGGAAAATCCTTCTTCCAATGCCCAATTTCATGACAAAAAGCACACTCGTTTCTCCCTAAGCTTTTTGCGGTTTAGAATTCCCTCTACTACGAGACTGGAATTTATTTCTATTGTCTTGACCTCTCCTTTCAAATGTTCTACCTCGAACATCTAAGGCATCTGATGTGGAACCATTCATTTGTTTATTTGCATGCCTGATCTCATAGTTCATCAAAGCATTTGAGACTTCTTCAAAACTAATAGTTAATTTACCATGTAACAAAGTGGGTAAATGAGCATATGAATCAGGCAGAGAATTTAACAAAATTAAAGCTTTGTCTTCATCTTTAATTTCTTCATCCAAGTTCAATAAATCAGCAATTAATTGATTAAAAGCATCAAGATGAGCAATCATCTTTGTACCTTCTTTATATTTGAAGTAAAACAACATCTTCTTTTTATAAAGACGGTTTTCAGCACTTTTGGTCATATATTTGTCTTCTAATTTCTGCCATAGTTCTTTTGCTGATGTTTCTCTCATTACATTGAACTTTTGTTGTTTAGCAAGACACAAACGGATTGTTGAGCAAGCCATCTTGTTTACTCTATTCCAATCAACATCAGACATATTTTCAGGCTTTCCTTCCAAAGCAACATCCAAATCTTGTTGAGCCAAAACATCTTTGACTTCACACTGCCACATCCCAAAGTTATTTGTCCCATCAAATTTTTCGACTTCAAACTTTGCATTATGAACGATTGTCTTTGTCACATGAGATCCTCTCCCACCAAAAGGGTTAAACTCAGCCCATGCATCGTCTGTCATGGGCTCTGATACTAGTTGTTAACAAATCAAGCTTTCTAACACTCTAAAATTAACCCACAACAGAGGAACACAACAATATCAAAAATCACAGCAAGTGAAACAATAAAAACAAAAAGACAATGATTTACGTGGTTCAACTTTTAATAAGCCTACATCCACAAAGCAACATGGACACCATTTATTATCAAACTGTGGAGGTTACAGAAGTTCACTAAAAAAATACACACTCAATTTTTTGCACACACATTTAGATATCTATCACACGTATCTTTAATCCTAATATGTAACTTCCTTGCAGTTACTTAATGCACCCAATTTATCAACATAAATTAATATTGTTAATAAATAGGCATCACTAGAAATTGAGCCATATTTATAATATAGCTTTTATTAGAAAATAATTGTTTTTTAGGTTTTTGCAAATGACATATGGAAAAACCTATTCTTTCCAACTTGAAGAAACACATAGATAGGTAGTAGAGATTTTTACAAATGTTATTTACAAAAATCTCACATATATGAAAATGTTTTGGATTCATCCTATTAAATACTAAATCAATTTTGATATGCCGCACATGATTTCCGTAGATGGTAATTTTTTTTTGCAATAACCAGCAACAAAATTCATGACTATTTTGTAAAATTGATAATTTTTATTAAAATTTGAAAAATAATATATAAATGATATTGGCCTCTATCTTTTTCTTTTTTTAAAAAACAAATTGTCTATGTAAACAATTCTTTATTAAATTTTGAAAAAAAAAGGATAAATAAGATTAATGATTTGTCTTCTTCTATGTAAATAATATTCCCTTTTCATTAGTTTACATGGATTTATTTAGTTTTAAAAAAATGAAGTTTCTATTCTTGTATATGAATACCACCTTTTGGAGGCGTTGCCAGCTGGGGATCTGTATGTCGCATGAAGATGGGATGGGAATGTCCAGTCAAATAAATACCTGCAACTCATCTTTTATTTCCTCACCATTAATCCTTTTCACTTTTCAGGGTTTTCTTCTCCTAATATCCCGATTCCTCTCAAGGTCAAGGGTTCTTTCAAAATCTGCAATTTGATGTGAGTATCCTTCTCTAATCTTTCAACTTTTCATCCCTAGTTCTTACTGTTATATTGTCTAAGTTCACTACCAAATGGAGCTCGATCCGACTCTAGCTAGCTTCCCATTTCAAAGGGCAAAATCGAGACATGTTTAGTTTGGTTTCTACTCACTATATATAAACTCCATATGATCTTGATTTTTTGTTCCTAAAACACTTGAAAAATAAAAAATAAACCATGATTGTTGGTATTTTGTGTTAGGGAGATGAAGGAGATGGAAATCACCACCGATGATGAAAAGACGACATCCTTAAAAGCGAGTATTCTCTCCAAATATGACGAAGTCTTTCACGCTCATACTTCAGGTTTCATTCTTCACTCATTACACTTATGGGTTAAATATTCTTTTAACAAATCGAAGATCTGATCATCTAATAAATGTTGTTAACAATAGTTTTTGATGAGATGATAGAAATGTGTCGATCTTTGCAACGGTTGGAAATGTTTATTGACGTTAATCTAATCCTTCTCGTTGTTCCAATAATTCTGCGTTGGCCTTTATATATAATATGGTAAATGTTGAACTCGTTATATAAAAAATAAAATAGCCTAATTAAGTTCTACATGTACATTTTTAAATCGGAAAGGTGTTTGAATCTTCCATTGACAATTTCTTTTTCTTGTTAATTAAACTTGGTTAGATATAAAAAAGGTGAATGAGAAGATAACGGTTAACTGTGAGAAGTTTCTTCAATACTATGAAGATAGCTGTTCGCAAATGGAAGCCTCAATTAAATCTCTGCAACAACAAGAACATGAAATAACAAAAAAAGAACTCAAGATTCAAAAGGCAAAATCAAAACAAGAACTCAAGAAGAGAGTGGTATATACACAATCAGAATCTTGTTAATTAATTTCTTGTGTTAATTTTACTTTATTGATCATGTATTAACGTTTTATTGATTACTCATGTAAATTAGCGAGAAAGATTGTCATCCTGCAAACAACTGTTGAACGAAAGCTGCACTTCTAAGAGACTATTGGAGGGTGTAACGGTAATTTATTCCAAAAACTCAGGACCATGTTTAATTTGTAAGAATTTTAGAAATGGAGTTAATATGATACATATCCATATTTTTCAGGATGAACTGGTGATCCTTCGAAAGAGAAGAGCTGAACTGGAATCCCAACTGAAAGCTGAAAACTATGAGAGTCTAGAAAGTGAGATTACACAACTTGAAACTGCATTACAGGCTATACAAGATGATGACTGTATAGACCTTCAAGAACAGATGAAGATTTTACAGACCAAATTGATACAGAAGAATGAACAAATTGAAGAAAAGAAACACCAGGAAAACTTTTTTCGTTCAGCTATAGAGGCAAAAAATGAGGAATTGCAAGAAGCTCGTTGGGAACTTATTGATGTACGTAAGTCGTAAGGAGTTATAAATTGTAACAATTAGATAACTAGATAAGATATTAATGATTAAATCCGGTGTTATTAAATTAGGGTTTGAAGACGTACCCAATCGGTGGTGTCATAGGAACGAAGAGAATGGGGTTGGTGGATTCAAACCCGTTCTTTGTTGGATGCACTTCCAGTGAAAAGAAGAAGGAGAGTGCAACGAAGTTCGCATCACTGTGCAAGCATCTGATTGAAGATCCAAATTGGCATCCGTTTACAAGGAAGAGCGATGGATCTGAGATTATCAATGAAGAAGATGGGAAGATGGTTATTTTGAAGTCGGAATGCAGTGATGAACAGTATCGTGCTGTTGTAACAGCGTTGGTAGAGAGGAATCGGTATCACAAGAATGGGAGGAATTTGATGGA
The DNA here is from genome assembly GCF_052849685.1 of Lactuca virosa. Lineage (NCBI taxonomy): Eukaryota > Viridiplantae > Streptophyta > Magnoliopsida > Asterales > Asteraceae > Lactuca > Lactuca virosa. Next base: position 428,267,677 of record NC_136430.1, read on the forward strand.
AGAGGTATGGAATTACAGGGAGAATAGGGAAGCCACTTTGATAGAAGGCATTGATCACATTCTTAAAGAATGGAAGATTCAAAAGCAGCGGAAAAGGTAGGTAGTGAAGCTTAATCTGCATGTTCTTAATCCTTTACTTGGTTTTCTTAGATTTGGCTAAAATATTAATTAAAGCGACTGTCTTATGGATATGATTATATATTAGTAAATGTTATGGATGAATTGGAGACCTTTAGATTTGGCTGAAATATTGAATCATTTGTCTTTTTCTCAAAAAAAAAACCTCTTTTTGTCTCTTCTTTGTTGTCCTCTAGGAATAAAATGCATTGGAATTCTAAAACATGTGTTTACAATACATCCCCTTCTTTCTTTCAATTTCAATCCCTCTATCATTATGTTTACTCGTATAGCTTCAACCCAACAATTTCATTTCATAAAAGATAAAATAAAACACACAAAACAAAAATTTATGAAGTATACCAATGTATTGTTGATTTGGTCAATGGACCACAAATTGGAAGTGTAACATATAGCATAATCGTTCGTTGTCGAGTTCATATTACTTTTCTAATAAAATAAGCACTTTTATATTTTTATAATCTTAAAATTAAAAAAGGGTTATAAATAATAATACTTCATGATAAAAATAGTTGGGTTGAATCATGCCATTCCAATTCATCGTTTAACTTTGTCATTTATCCTAAATTTCATAAGAGTACGTAAATTAGTCAAATTCGTATTTTTTTTTTCCAACCTTTAAAAAGAGGACAAGAACCATTCCTATAGTTTGGAGAAATTACATTGGTGGTTACTGCTCCATAGAAATTACTCTTGCAATTTATTTGTGAGTTTTCCTTTCTAATCTTTGATTACTGTAAAAAGTAAAATTTAAGCCAAATCAAATATATGAAGATGTTGAATAGGAAGAGTAAACAGTATATTCTCGTAACCCATGCATCGTCAGTTTTTCTTCATCATTCTCAGGTGTAAGGGTTTTCAACTGGTAATCTTCTCCAATTCTTCAAGGATTCTTGCAATTTGTATTTGAGTTTTCCCTTTTTAATATTTAGTTGATTCGTAAAACGTATAACTTTATCCAAAACAAAAGAAATGGATAGGCTCCAAGATACTATTATGAAGACAAAAAAAGGCAATTTCAACTAAATGTTTATACAAAGACCAAAAAAGGCAAGAAAAGGATAAGCATTTTTCCTTTCCATAAAATAAGCCAAAAAGTTAGATTGAAATGGTGTTTAATTAAAGCTTTAATTAGCAGCGTCTTTTCCGTTGCTTTTGAATCTTCCATTCTTTAAGAAGGTAATCAATACCTTCTATCAAAGTGATTTCCCTATTCTCCCTGTAATTCCATACCTCTTCCATCAAATCCCTTCCATTCTTGTGATACCGATTCCTCTCTACCAACGCTGTTACAACAGCACGATACTGTTCATCACTGCATTCCGACTTCAAAATAACCATCTTCCCATCTTCTTCATTGATAATCTCCTATATATTTCACGCACACAGAATATATAAAAAAAAAAAAACATATGTCGATCGTTTATAATTAACCCTAATGAACTTATTAATTAGCTTCAATTATTAATTGAACATACCTTTTGATCCGATCCATCTGTGATAGTCGTAAAAGGATGCCACTCTGGATCCTCAACAAGATGTCTGCATAGTGATGAAAACTTGGCTGCATTCTCTTTCCTTTTTCCAATAAAGAAAGGCGTCGAATCTACCAATCCCATTCTCCTAATGCCTATGCCACCACCAAAAGAACACGCCTTTAAACCCTGTCAAGTTATCATAATCAAGTAATTATGGTATCTATTAACTCCATTAATTAGAATTCGATACTACATAACATACATCAATAAATTCCAAACGAGCTTCTTGCAATTCCTCGTTTTTTGTCTGAAGAGCTGAACGAAAAGAGTTTTCCTGTTCTTTCATGTCTCGAAGTTCTTCATCCTTCAGTATCAACTTTCTCTTTAAATTCATCATCTTTTCTTCAGGGTCTATACAGTCATCATCGTGTATGACTTGTAAAGCAGTTTCAAGTTGGATAATCTCGCTTTCTAGGTTTTCATAATCTTCAGTTTTCAGTTGGGATTCCAGTTCAGCTCTTCTTTCATGAAGCATGTCTAGTTCACCCTGAAGATAATTAATGATATATCATAGTAATTTTTATGGTCTTGTGTTTTTGACTTTTTGTAATTACCTTTAGATCTTCAGCGAGTTTCCTAGAAGTGCAGCTTTCGTTGATCAACTGTTTGCAGGAAGATAATCTTTCTCGCTGAAATTGTAAACATATATAACATGATTCAAGAAAACTGACAGAAACAAACACAAGAAACAAGCTTTATTAGTTTGTGGCGAATTAATCATATTCATATTCATATTCATACCACTCTCTTCTTGAGTTCTAGCTTTGTTTTTTCCTTTTGAAGCTTCCGTTGTTTTTTCTTTAGTTCATCTTCTCGCTGTTGCAGAGATCTGGTTAAGTCGTCCATGAGCGAACAGCTGTCTTCATAATATTGAAGAAACTTCTCACAGTCGACAGTTATCTTCTCATTCACCCTTTTTATATCTAACCAAGATTAACAAGATTAAAAAAAAAAAAAAAAACACAACATTATTGATCTCAACAGTAGCATTGTTTAGAGATGGATAGATCCTCAAATAAAAAATGGTTAAACCATTAGTTTAGTGAATGATTTAAACCTGAAGTATGGGCATGAAAGACCTCATCATATCTGGAGAGAATACTGGCTTTTAGGGATGTGGTCATTTTAGCGGAGGTGCTCTCCATATGCTCCATCTCCCTAACACGAACAACCAAATGTCACCAGAAAATTCTCTTTCAAAAAAAAAATGTCACCAGAAAATTGCAAGAACCTTTTACAGTTGAAAAATCTGATACCTGAGAAAGATGAAGAAATAAATTAAAAGAGGAGTAATAATGAGCATATGACAGGACTATCCGTATTTGTCCATATTCATACGACCCAATGAAAGGTGGTGATTCTTATACGAGAATGGAAACTTCACTTTTTCCGTACATAAACCGATGGCAAATGAATCGATCTTAATTAGTGTAAGCGAATATATCATTTAAGTTTATTAAATATTAATGAAACGAAATGTCAAATCATAATCATGACTATTTCATTTACTATTATTTTTCAAATTTTAAACAAAATTAAAAGTTTATGAAAATAGCTATCAATTTGTATGGTTCAAAAATCAACAAAAACGACGAAAAAAGCCCTACAAAAAACACCAAACGATTGAAAAAGCTCAACAAAAATCACCAAATGACGTCTTTTTTTAGAAGAAAAATAATCACAGGTTTGACTTGCAAAAATACAGTTTTATCCGTGGAAAAAAGAAAAAAAACATTTCTTTGAATTTTTTGATAGAATCTTCAGGTACAATTCCCAATTCCAAAAGGAAAAAAACTTTATATTTTAATTTTAATCAAAGAAAACGAAGAACTTCAAAGAGCATTTTCATAGCAAACGAAGAACTTTAAATAGTGTAAAAATGAAAAAGAAATGAAAGAAAAAGAAATTAGCCTTATATGGGGGACCACTTATAATCAATTTCACAGTCGTAGTTAGTTATTTCTATGCCCATTTAGTGATTTTTCACTCTTGATTGTGAAATTCATGGTTATTTCTGGAAACCTATTAACTTTTGTTTAATTCTTCGAAAAATAGTAATTGAAATTAGCAGTATCTTTCTTTTCTTTATCTATAGACTATAATATATAGTTATTCACAAAAGTGGAAATATATGTCCACCCAATCAAGAAATCATATTCAAAAGCACATGGAAAAAAAATCAAAGAAAACGAATTAGTGCATGTTTTCTCTGGATTGCCAAACAAACAGTGTTTAATTACCCGATTACGAGTTTTTTTGCCATCTTTAGTCAAGACAGTACATTTCAAACTGATTTTTTTTTTGTAAATATTAGTAACATTAGATTGCTATAATATAGTGCATGCTATGCAAAGCCTTTTAGGAAACTTGTGGTGAATGTTCTTACTGAATGCACTAAGTTATTTGAACGACGCTTTCGGATTCAAGTGTTTAGTTGCATGATGGATAAAGGGATGGTCCAAAATATTTAATTCCGATCCAGTGTTTTAAAAACCGGTTTTTTAGTTGAACCGGTATGATGACCGGTTCCCGGTTCAACCGGTTTAACCGGTTCGACCGCCGGGTGAACCGGTTTTCTATATTTTTCATGTTTTTTTCTATTTTTTCTTACACATACATATATAAATCATGAATTTTGATGTTTACAAGTTCAAACATTAAAAATACACATCAAATTAAGTTGTAGATGAATCCAAATATATTAAAATAACACATAACCATAAGTTTTAATGTTTTACATTAATCCATATACGTGAAAAAGAAAATAAACTATAATACCGAAACAAAATATAGTTTTAGATGAATACAAAACACATACAAAAAAACTTTATAACATTTACCATATGTTTTTATTTAGAGAAAATTAAATAGATTTGAAAAAAATCACCAAAGTTTATTATGTAAATGTTATTTTTCATGTGTTTTTATTCGGTTCAACCGGTTTATTTTGACCGGTTCAACCGGGTTTTTCAAAAAACCGACCGGTTCAATCCAATTCAGAAATCAGTGTAAAACCGGTGAGAGTTGAACCGCTCTCTCCCCCGGCTCCCGGTCCAACCGGTTCGACCGGCCTGTTCAAACCGGTTTTTAAAACATTGTTCCGATCATATTGCCTCTTACTCTCGATCAAGTTTTAACTAAACAAAACATAATTGACTTTTAGTATATATCAAACATATTGACTTTCAACTTCAAAGTTCAAAAGGTGATACCAAATGTTATATTTCAAAGAAACATTCGATTTTGCTCTAATACCTGAGCATGACTGCAAAGAGAAAAGAATACATATTTGAAATTTATAACACAATATATTTTACAGGAAGTGAAAAGTTTGACTCAAAAAGTCATGCTGCTTTTTTTTTCCTTGTAATTTATGGTATCTAATTCCGTGTTTAAAGGCCTCAATTAACTCAGCAGTTACCTTCTAATGGATCCTTTTAATATATATATTCAATTTCCATAAGACAATTGCTTTAAATGAACATATTTGAGCCGAAGGACAAAATCAAACACATATAGTCATTACTACTACAAAATAGCGTTTTGTGCGCCACATACATGCAAAATATGCAAAAAGTTGGATTGAATGGTCAAGAACTTGCATATCGAACCTTTAGTATACATTTTCCATTACTTATTAATCTTCCATGCATTCTTTGAGAATGTAGTCTATGCATTCTTTCAAACTCGCTTTCCTTTGCTCTTTGAAATTCCATATCTCTTGCATACAATCAGATGAGTTGTACTGGTTTCTCTCGTTTAGTGCTGTCACAACAGCATGATATTGTTCCTTACTGCACTCCGCCTTCAACCTAACAATCTTCTCATCTTCTTCATCAATAATCTCCTATATATTTAACACGTGTGTTTATCATTTTGCTAAAACATATACGGATATACATATCTGTTCTATTTCATGCTTTACATGATGTAAATATGTAATAGCTAGTTGGCTGGAATCGATTAACGGATTTTATGTCCGATCCAACTGTGATGACAGTAAAAGGATGCCAGCCTTGATCCTCAACTAGATACTTGCATTCCAACCAGAAATCGATTGCATTCATCAGAGTATTATTCTTCCTGGCTCTTTTAGTAGAATTACACCCAACACAAAAAGGCATCAAATCTAGCTCGCCCATTGTCTTGATGTCTATGTCGTAGGTAGAACAAGGATACGTCTTCAATCCCTGTCAAGACAAGAGTCAAGAGACGTTCATAAAAACTAGGTTCCTTTTCAGCTAGCTTTATGTGAAAGTGAAACGATACTTACATCGATGAACTCTTTACGGGCGTCTTGCAACTCATCATTATTTCCCTGTATTGCCAAACCAACAACTTTTGCTTGATCTTTCAACTCTTGAAGTTGTTCTCCCTTCTCTATCAGCTCCCTCTGTAAATTCTTTAACTTTTCCTGAAGGTCAATTCGGCCATTGTCTTCTACAACCTGTAAAGCTATCTCAAGTTGCATAATCTCAGATTGTAGACTTTCAAAACTCTCGGCTTTGAGTTGGTCCTCCAGTTCAGTTCTTCTTTTATGAAGCATGTCTAGTTCTCTCTGCAGAAAACGATATATGACGACATTATTTGTAATAACTAATCTTCCGACATTCTTATAGTTAACATGGTGTCCAGTGTCTTTGTAATTACCTTTAGACCCTCTGCTACTTTCCTCGAAGAGCAACACTGGTTGACCAATTGTTTGCAGGACGACAATTGTTCTCGCTAAAATGGTAAACATGGGAGAATTCAAGAAAATGGTGATAAAGAAAATGAATCTTGAAGAAACTTCTCACAATCCTCAGATATATTCTCAATCACCATTTTCATATCTAGTCAAAATTTAAGATAAACAAAACAACATTTTTTAGATAGGCATTTTATGTGTGTAAGGTCTTGAACTCCTGATATATAGATATGCGACCAATATGGTCAATCTTTTATTTGGTAAGTGAAAATATATCTATAACTTTTGCACACATTGGACACATTTCCATCATCACAAAAAGTATTTCTTTTCAACGGCAGCCAGCCCACATCTCAGTGGTGTGTTTGTACATCGGATTCAAGCTCATAGGATCTTGATCAAAGATTAATTATATAATGCAAAATAAGTTGGTATTCTTTTGGTACTCAGATATTCCGTTTGTTACGGTATGCATGGTTTGATAAAGCATAGCTTCTCAAAAACAAAAACAAAAAAAAGGGTTAAACTATTAATTAAGTCTAATGAATGAATCAAACCTGAAGTATGAGCATGAAGAAACTCATCATATTTTGAGTGTATGCTTTTCAGGGATTTGATATTTTCATTGTAGGTGCTCTCCATCAAGTCCAGCCTGACATGCACAAGTATAAACAACAATTCCGGGTTATTTTTTGTTCTTATTCAAAAAGCTGAAAGTCAAAAATAAAGATCATTTGGAGTGAACTTTACCCCTTGAAATGGGAAAAGGAGTGAACTTTGGCCATGGAATAGTAAATAATAATAATAATAATAATAATAATAATAATAATAAGAAAGCAGCGCTTAATTAATATTAAAGATTAAAAATGGAAACTCACCAACATGCAAGTTGCAAGAACCCTTGAAGGGAAGAGCCGAAGAAAATTATCAGTTGAAAACCTGAGAATGAAGGAGAAAATCAGTGTTTTAAAAACCGGTTTTTTAGTTGAACCGGTATGATGACCGGTTCCCGGTTCAACCGGTTTAACCGGTTCGACCGCCGGGTGAACCGGTTTTCTATATTTTTCATGTTTTTTTCTATTTTCTTACACATACATACATATATAAATCATGAATTTGATGTTTACAAGTTCAAACATTAAAAATACACATCAAATTAAGCTGTAGATGAATCCAAATATATTAAAATAACATATAACCATAAGTTTTAATGTTTTACATTAATCCATATACGTGAAAAAGAAAATAAAGTATAATACCGAAACAAAATATAGTTTTAGATGAATACAAAACACATAAAAAAAACTTTATAACATTTACCATATGTTTTTATTTAGAGAAAATTAAATAGATTTGAAAACAATCACCAAAGTTTATTATGTAATTGTTATTTTTCATGTGTTTTTATTCGGTTTAACCGGTTTATTTTGACCGGTTCAACCGGGTTTTTCAAAAAACCGGCCGGTTCAATCCGGTTCAGAAATCAGTGTAAAACCGGTGATAGTTGAACCGCTCTCTCCCCCGGCTCCCGGTCCAACCGGTTCGACCGGCCGGTTCAAATCGGTTTTTAAAACATTGGAGAAAATTAGATGCCTTAGAGTATATGGCTTGAGTGACTTTTCGTATTCTCCAACTTCATAATAGCATTCGAGAGCGGATTGGATTTTGTTTCGTATGGATTAAATTCTATATTTAACACATTAACTATAAAAACAAGGGTTTTTGTCATAAAAGCCCCCAAATTTACATAAAAAAACCGGTTATGCCCAAAATCGATTTTTTTTGCCACAGATGCCTTACATTTGTCCCTCATGTTTCATTTTAATGTTTTTTACCGGTTCCCCTTTACCAACCGGTTACATCCACCCTTTTAACCCCCAAACATCATCGTCTTCCGTTAACATCGATCCAAAGTCTTTCCCTCCCCTGTCTTCTATTCTCTCCCCCGTCTTCTACCCTAAGTATCTGTAAAATGTCGACTTCGTCTGCCAAATCAAGCTTCCAAGGTGGTCCAACATCGAGAAAGAAAAGAATAGTTAGATGTGGATGTGGAGATGTGTGCAAGGTATCTGTTGCTCGAACACCTGAGAACTATGGAAAGAAGTTTTACGGGTGCCCTAATTACAAGGTAAACAATTTGCCCTAATTTGTAAATTTCTTGAGAAACTTTGAAAAAAGGTATGTAATTCATACAAATTATTGTTTTTCTAGGTGGAAGAAGAGGACTGTGGTTTTTTCAAATGGTACGATGAAGAAGATGGCCACATTATCGACCCAACTCACACAAAGCAGGGGCAGGGGCAGGAGCATGGACAGTTGAAGACTTTGGTAGAAATAATTGTAGGTCTCTTAGTTCTTATTTTGGTAATGGTGACAATAGTTGTTTTGAAGATGTAAATTATTTTGGATTGGCTTTTGGTAGAATGTTTGGATCGACTTGGCTTTTGGTAGAATGTTTGGATTGATTTTAGTTGCAAATGGAAGTACAATGCTGAAATTGGCTAGTAACTGTTGTTTTGGATGAAGATTTTAGATACAAATTATTTGTGAAATGCAAATGGTAAACTACAATGATGAAATGGTACAATTTTGTGAAATGGTAAAGTACAATGAAATGGTACAATGCTATGAAATGGTACAATGCTGTGAAATGGTAAAATATAAATTATCTGTGAAATGCAAATGGTAAACATAACAAACATATGGTTCATAATATAGATTAAATTGCTAAATGGTAAAGTACAATGCTGAAATTGGCTAACTGTAGTTACAAATGATACATAATATAGATGCCAATGGTATGGATCAAAAAAACATAATATTAAATAACAAACTTAACAAACATATTATAACCATAATAAGGGGATTCATTACATCATATTCATGTACCATTACAAAAGATTACAAAAGATCAACTAACATGTACCATCCATCCATTTGTACCAAATTGCCAAAAATATATCCCAAAAAGGCAACCCAAAAGGTACATGAGAACAACTGGATGAAAGGTGCACTTAGTGGGTGTATAAACTAAGATGTACAAAATATACCAAAAAGGGCTTGCTGTGCAAATGCCTAAGTATACCATCCCCACCTAAATCCCCCATATACATAACTAACTACTCCAGATTCACTGGATTTGAACATGTGGAACCACCCCCATCTTTATCAAAAACTGCCTTTTTAAGCTTTAGTTTAGTGATCCTCTCTGATGGCTTTCTTTTCCTTGTCTTAGGCACTATCAGATGACCTTCATCATCAACCACATTCCCTTCATCAGCAACCTCATTATTTAGAACATCACCAGCAGCCTCATTCCCATGATTAACACCTTTACCTTCAATCACATCACCATCATCTTGATTTTCAACACCTTCAACTTCAATCACATCACCATCATTTACAAAGTCAGCTTCACCTTCACCTTCAATCACACCACCATCATTTACAAAGTCAGCTTCACCTTCACCTTCAATCACACCACCATCATTTAGAACATCATTTACAAAGTCAGCTTCACCTTCATCAACATCAGGCTCATCCTCATTTAAGTCCTGATGCAAGAAATAACAAGGTTAATAAATTACCATATCATATAAATGGGAAAAAACATATATTTAAAATTAAAATTACAAGGTTAATAAATTACCATCTCAACTGGTGGAGTGTCATCAAGTTCAATTTCCAACCACCCCATGCTTTCAATTTCAGCCATGGAATATCCTGCTTCAAGTAAATTTGCTATTTCTTCAACACTTATCTTGATTTTATCTGGGAGAACATCTGATGCATGTCCTTCAGTGAATTCAGGTTCTTCACCACCTTCATTCACCAATGGAACATCAGATGCATCTGATTCATTTCCAGAACCACGAATTTGATCAATTGCATCTCCAACTTCATCAAGACTTTGTTTTAGATCTTGGGCAACCTTTACTGGAACATCAACTGCTTCTTCTTCTAGCATCATAACTTCTTCTTCTTCTAGCATCATAATGTCATCTTCCTCTTCTATCACCTCATTCACCAAAGGAACACCATTAACAGTAGGAACTTGAGCAACATTTTTTGGAATATCATTAACAACTGGAACTTGGTTATTGACCAAATGAACTTCATTAAAAACTGGCTCTGGCACCTTCACTGACACCTTCACTGACACCAACTCTGAAACTTGGGCCTCTTAAACCTAATTTCCTCATTTTTTTGCCAGTGTTAGAACTTGAAGCATGTAGATTGCCCTGTTGACTTGCTTGTTGACTAGGTTGAGTAGTTGCAGTTGATGTCATAGGTGGTTGACTGCCCTATTGACTTGCTTGTTGACTAGACTGAGTGGGTATAGAAACATGTGGATTGGATCCAGCTACATCACATTTCCTAGGCCTCCCAATCTTCTTTGGTGGCATAGGAATTGGTACCTTTTTTTCATTCTTGCAGCCTTTTTTATTATGCCCATACTCAAGACAATTAGCACATCTTACTATCCTTGGGGGTTTCACCCTTGAAGTGGAACTAAACTTACTCTCTTTCTCACTTGCATGCCTCCTTCTTTTGGTTCTGGGCCTACCAGGCATTTTCCTACAATGCATTCATCATTCATAAAGGAAAACATGTCCATTATGTATATCCTTATCTCTTCAAGCATTGTAATCAAAGGTTTTTTCCTATCTTCTACAATTATGGAGTTGAAACACTCTGAAATACCATTCTCCACTGCCTCACAAGCAAACCCTACACTCGTGTAAGCTCTGCACCATGTTTTGGGTTCTTTTGACATTAGATACTCATATGCACTAGGGCTTATGGTCTTTATTTTTTCCATGTTTCTCAAGAAGTCACCTTCAACAGAACTCATTGCACAAGCCCAAAACAACTTCTTCAACTCCAATCCAGAGAACGCTTTATTAAAATTTGCATAAATGTGTCTAGCACATTGCCTGTGCTCCACATGTGGCAAAATAACCTTAACAGATTCAAGCAAACCCTGTGAACAAACATATTATCTTAGTATTTATAACCATAATGAAATAATCAAATTGAAATATACTATGATTATTAGGGAACTTACTTTATGTTGATCAGAAATAACAACCAAATCTACACCAGTACCAAGGTCAAGATCATCCTTTAGAAGCTCCAGAAACCAGGTCCAATTATCCTTGTTTTCCACATCAACAACAGCCCAAGCTATTGGGAACACCTGGTTATTAGCATCTCTACCTATGGCTGTGAGTAATTCACCTTTTACCTGGCCCTTTAAGAAGCATCCATCCAACCCTATTACCTTCCTACACCCTAATTTCCAGCAAACACTTAAAGATTTGAAACATATGTAAAACCTTTTAAAATAATTCTTATCATCTGGATTGTTAGTAACACCAACTTTGCATGTAGACCCAGGGTTTGATCTCAACAACTCTTGGGCATAATCCCAAATTCTTGCATAGTGTTCATTTAATTTACCCTCAATCAGTTCTTTTGCCCACTGTTTTGCCCTTCTAACCTGTCCTATAGATACCACACATCTATACCTTTGTTTGATGTCACTGATCATCTCCCTAAGTTTAACTTTGGGCTTATTTGCTATCTCAGTAACATAGTGTCTTCCAATCCATTCTGGGGTAACAATAGACCCAAATTTAAACACTCTAGAACAAAGATGCTCAGAATTCATTGCCTTAACCTGGAAGGTTCTGTCATTATACATCCAAGCTGCATAAAGTAAAAAAGGGCATTTATTATCTTCATGTCTCTTACCACATCTTGCAACAATTCTTCTATTGTCACTCTTGTGAAAGTATATTTGGTACCCTTCATTTACTGCATAGTTTGTCACACAGAATTTCAGTTGTGCAGGTGATTCGAACACGTCCCCTAACTTAGGTTCCATCTTATCCCACCGAACATTTGGATCATGTATTCTGTATTTGTTAGTCACTTCTTCCTCTGCCTCCTCATCATTTTGCAAATCATTACCATGGTCCACTCGATCTTTCACCTCATCAGTCATACTTGCATTTCTAATGTTCGCATCACAAAGTAGAATGTTAAGAAAATGATCCTTACATTTATCAAGCCTTGATACAAACTCCTGTCGTGGTTCATGATCCATGTAAATCCCATGCAGCTCAAAATCCATCTCATTTAACCCGGAAAATGGCTCGTAAATTCTAGCAAATGGGTCGTCGTAACCATCGTCTAAAGAACCCATTTCTAACCCCTGCATAATCGCAACCATTATCATGAAAAGTAAGCAATTAATGGAGATGATTTCTCGTAAAAACCATGATCAGACCCTAATTTCTTACCTCTTGAAAAACCCTAGCTTCAGACAATGAGAATGCTTCAACAGATGGAGTGTTAACGGAGGAGAGGGGCTTAACAATGTTACCGGTTGCAAATGGGGATGTAACCGGTTGGTTAAGGGGAAACGGTAAAAAACATTAAAATGAAACATGAGGGGCAAATGTTAGGCATCTGTGGCAAAAAAAAATCGATTTTGAGCATAACCGGTTTTTTTATGTAAATTTGGGGGCTTTTATGACAAAAACCCTAAAAACAAAGGTTTTTTTTAATAATTTTTTTTGAAACGTCAAATCTCATCTAATTAAGTTTTATTTAAAAGAAATAAATTGGGTAAAAACGATCAAATGTTATCCAAAATGTAATAAAAGATGCCATCAAAATTTTTTATTAACTTGGTGCCTAATGTACATCAGATTGTAATAAAAGATGCCATCAAAATTTTTTATTAACTTGGTGCCTAATTTACATCAACTTACACTACTGGAAAATAGGCAATAGAATGCACCCATATCTAATACTGTTGTAAATAAAAACCGTATTATAATGGGATAAATAAATATAATACGCACAATTGCAACATCTAATACGGTTAATGAGATGTATTAGAAACAAGATGAAATAACTAAATAAAATACGCCCCCATTTTGATTAAGTACGTCTAATACCTAAATTGAATACGCTTCCTCCTCACATACTTACCTTCCTCCTCCCACACTTGTCTCCTCCCAACCAAACACCTTAACACCACCCTTTCTCCATCTTTACACCAAATCGGTCCTTCATCTCCATCTCCCCTGTCGCAACACCATCATCACCGGCCAGCCTCACCTTGCCTCGCACCTCCAATAATTTAACCAACCTGAAAATCCCACCACCGGACCATCATTATCATACAAATTAACCACAAGCGGTTTAAATTTAAAGGTAAAAGCTTTGATTTCTATTTTTGCAACAGAAAAACAAGGGCAGAAATACAAAGGAACTACAACTGTTCACGAAGGATAAGGAAGCGTTTTGGCTGTGATCGAGATGCAAAATCAAATGGTAGGATCTCTATTTTGAAAACTTATTGTTTAGTTTTAACCAGATGACCTTAGAATTTTAAAATTCAAACATCCTCTTGTTAAATACTACTTCAAACACCCTCTTGTTAAATACTACTTGACAGTCCTTAACAGTCCTTGAGTACTAAGTTCATACCAATCAATTTCAATATATCAACTTCTTACTCACAGAGACCACATTCCCTATTTCATCAAGCCTGTCAAAATATCAGATTAAGTTCCATAATACACACATATATAGTGCAAACATAATATGTATACCTGCTTAATAATCTTGAAATTTTGGCTAAAATCTTTCAAGAAATGATAAAATTGGTGGTTAATTGTTGTTTTTTTGTTTACTGTAAGCATTTGAGTTTGCAATCAACTGAAAGGATAAAGATTCCCTCTGTACCTCATAAACAATGGTTATTCTTTCATTTCTATCATATTCTTCTAATAATGGTATCAATTCCAATGTAATCAACTGTTTAATAGAATCTTTTTGATTTGTATTTAGTTAAATCTTTTATCAGGACCAAATTATCCTTGAAATTGAAGGACAATAACAGTGATAGTTGCAGTTGAAGCAATATAGAAGGAAGTATCAGGTATTTTTGTAATTATGTAGCATTTCTTGCCCCCATTGACATTACATCATCTGGACAATCTGAAAATCTGAACTTATACCAACAAGGGCAATATGCAGGTGCATATTATTTATTTTCTAAAATAATATAATTTTATTTGATTGGTTCATAGGCTAGTGACAGGTTTAATATCAACTCTCAACTTGAGCATCTTCAAGCTAAGTATGTGGGAACAGGGCATGCAGACATGAACAGATTGTGAGTGACATTTTTATCTATGTTATTTTTTAATATTAGTATTAGTGATTTACTGATTTTCACCTCAAATTGATTTTTTTCTCACTTATTGAGATAAAGTGTTTTAACTTTTAATATTTTGCAATAGCAGAAAATGAATCAATTGGAAGAGAACGCTACAATTTTATGCATATATTTATTCTTTATATAATCATTATAATCATACATCAACTATCCTTCTATAGAGTGGTTACTTTTTATATATTCTCTTTGTTCCTTTTTGATAAGCTAAATGCAAAAAAAAAAAAAAAAAAAAAAAAAAAAAAAAGCTAAGTAAGATGCTATAAGAAACAAATCAATGAAAGTACTTTGCTATTGTGAATGTTATAGGAGTTCAAGTAATTCTTTTTTTATTTTTTATTTTGCAGAAAATGTTGTTGTCATGTGGTCTTCCACCAGAGAGAGAAGAGGAATAGCGCAATGAGGTTCTTCATGGGGAGATTTACTATGATTGCATTATGAAAAACTTGTGTAGTATCAACGTGATGCAAGGATAAAAAACTATGTTGAGTTTTTGATGTTTATGTCACATGTAATATGTTCTATATTATACAAAGTCATGTTTTAGTGATGAACATTAATCTTTGTGTATTTTATGGGGTGGTTATGTTGGTAAGTGTCACGTGGTAAGTGATGAACATTAATTTTTGTGTATTTTTTTGTAAATTTTGTTAATTGTATAATTTTATTAAAAAATAGCAAAAAAAATTGATGAAAAGACCAAAATAGACATCAAAACCCAAGTGTAAAAAACAAAAAAAAATGAAAATTTGAAGATGTATTAGTTTGACAATTTGGATGTTTTGTGTTTTTATGTTTGAAGTTGTATTATGTATTTCCAATATAAAAAACAAAAAAAATGAAAAAAAAAGGTTGAAAATTCTCCAAAAAATGTGTTGATTCAAGTTGAACAATTTTGTACATACATTATGTTTTTGTACATATACACAAACATCAAATTTAAAACCAAAAAAAAAAAAAAATAATACTATGTATATTATTAAACAAGAAACAAAAGCAAAAAAAAAAATTTGAATTTTTCTACATATATATATATATATATATATATATATATATATATATATATATATATATATATATATATATATATATATATATATATATATATGGAGGTGAATCCTATTTTTCTTTTATATGGATGTGTATATTGAAGGGGCCCATCAGTCTAGCCCATATGAGCACATTTTCAATTCGTCATCGGTCAAAATTTGCAAACTTAACAAAATTGACCCAAAAGTCAAATTTGCAATTACGTTCCCTTTTGCGTATACTTCTTTGCTTATCACGAGAACGACGAAGCCTTCGCCTTCAGCCGACGACGCCTCCGCCTCTGGCCAACGACGCCTCCGCCTCCGGTCTTCGGTCGACGACACAGACGAAGTCTCCTACTCCGGTCTTCCGCCTCCTCCTTCTTTCACGTTGTTTACAGGTACGATCGGCCTTCTTTGATTAATGTTCTGTTTATGACAATGTCTTCTTTGTACGACATATTAATGTTGTGTTTATGACTTTATGCAATGCTGCTAGTTGGATAGGAGTCGATAATGGTTATACTGTGTAAAAGTATATATGCTACTCAGTTGTTGGTTTATTAGACCATATAATCAGAAAAATTTCTAGTAATCGACAATTTCAACTGGTCTATGATATCATAATCATATTAATTTCTAGTAACCTACTTCTGCTTATGATTATTTGATTATTAAGGTGGATATCAATGAAGAACACCATGGATCTTATTTGTCCCTGATATCACAAAGGTAAAAGTAAGAACCTTCTCTTGTGGAATGATCACTCTTTTCAACATTATTTACTAATGGTTACTATTATATTGCAAGAAGTAGCCCATATGTGTTAGTTTACTTTTGGAGGAGCTCCATCAGGAACACTCACACGGTTTCTAAAACCAGCTTCTTCCATTGCAAGTTTGTCCATTTCACCCTCCACCTTTTATAAAAAAAATATATATAAATATATAATATTTTGATGAATCAAAATTAGAAACACCAAAAAATATTATGTATTTCAAGATGAAAAAGTGAAAACTTACTATGATGATATCACTTGCTCCTTATATATCATCAAGTCCATATAATATCTTTTCAGTATCACTTTCCTAAAAGGGTAAAAATGTCAATTTTGACTTTAGTCAACCGATTTTTACCATAAATAGTAAGTTTTGATATATCGATTTTCACCAGCCAGAATTTCTTTGAGATATCTCTGTATTTGCAACTAACAAGTTCTTTTTTTCTTCTATAAGTAAATGCAATAACAATCTGCATACACAATTGGAAAAAAGTTAACAAAGAGTACATGGAGAAGAAGGGTAGTTTTGTAAATTAGTAAATTCTTTCTACCTGTTTTTCATATCTTCTTTGCATGACATGATTTCTCCGTAATGTCTCTTCAGATATCATTCTTTCAGAAAAATATTCAAGTAACTGATTCACAAATACAAGATATAATCATATAATATCAACTGTCTTAATGTGAGTAAATGAGTAAATGACCATTTTACCCTTCTGTAAGTAAAAAAGAAAAGGGAATAGGAGAAAAGATTTCTACATCTTTGCACAAAGGTTCCAAATTCAATTCATCTTCTGTGAGTTCCTTAATTTTTTTTCACTTTAGGGAGTGCATTCATCCTTTTGTAACTTGATCTAACATCTGCAAAAGCCTGAAATTAAAGAATAAGAGAAATATTAGGTCAATATAACAGTTAAATGAAGAAAAAAAAGTAGTGAAAAATGAGAATATTTACTCGTGTGCTCCCTTTCCATCCACATGTGGCTCGAAAACAAGTCAACACAGCTGAATTACTAAAATGTTTTATAAAATTCCATGTCAGAATTTTAATAAATAAAGTCGATTTTTGTAAAGTAGGAATTGTTGTGTATTTGTATTGCTATCTTGTATACAAGAACATAGAGATACACTGTATTTATACAGGAAGATAAAAGTGAGGAGCCCCACATGTACGGAGCTAACTAACGAAATACAAAGGACCAGGAAAAACTAATTGACTAATTCCAACAGGTGTTGAACACGTGCACATTCTTATTAGCCCCCGGCAAGCTCAAGAACGGGATGTACTTGTAGCTTGGTGCGAAGAGATGTAACTCGATCCTTGGATAAAGGCTTGGTGAAAATATCCGCTAGTTGGTCAACAGAAGAAATGTAACAGATCTTGAGTGCACCGGTCTCGACTTGCTCGCGGATAAAGTGGAAATCTAAAGCAATGTGCTTTGAACGAGTGCTAATGACAGGATTTTTGCTCATGAAAATGGCTCCAACATTGTCACAAAGAAGTATTGGTTGTTTTGTTATAGGCGCATGTAATTCCTGAATCAACTGTTGTAACCATAAAAGCTCCGCAGTGGTGTAGGCTAATGAACGATATTCTGCTTCAGTACTTGAACGTGCCACGACCCGTTGCTTCCTAGAAGTCCAACTGATCAGATTAGGGCCATGAAAAATGGCATAACCATATTGAGAACGACTATCCTCTTGATTTGAGATCCACCCAGCATCAGAGTAAGCGAGAAGACAATTTGCAGTAGTGGGCTTGAATTGTAGACCATGATGAGATGTGCCCTTTAAGTACCTGAGGATGCGTTTGGTAGCCTGCCAATGATGGGTGGTTGGAGAGTGCATAAACTGACATACGCGGTTCACTGCATAAGCTATATCGGGACGTGTAATGGTGACATATTGAAGAGATCCTACTATTTGGCGGAAGAATGTGGGATCATGAAACGGTTCACCATCATGTGTAAGGCGAGAATTAGGATCAGCAGGTGTGGAGAGGGGTGTGGAATCTTGCATCTTGCTTTTGTGAAGTATATCATCAATATAGGACTGTTGAGATAGAGCAGGTCCAGTAGAGGTGGTGGTGATTTGTAGACCCAAAAAATGATGTAGTGGTCCAAGGTCTTTTAAAGCAAAGACTTTATTGAGTTCATGGATGAATCTTTGAACCTGAGCTTCATTATTTCCTATGATTATGACATCATCAACGTATACAAGAAGATAAATGATATAATTTGAGTGAATGTGAACAAAGAGTGAAGTGTCAGATAGACACGCACGAAATCCTTGATCAACCAGGTAATGTTTGAGTTTGTTAAACCAGGCTCTAGGACCCTGTTTGAGGCCGTAGAGGGCTTTGTGGAGACGGCACACGTGAGTTGGGCGAGATGGGTCTTCAAAACCACGAGGTTGTCTCATATACACCACTTCTTTAAGGTCACCATTTAGGAATGCGTTGTTGATGTCAAGCTGTCGAATACACCAACCACGAGAGAGTGCAATGGACAGGACTAGCCTTATTGTAGTTGGCTTTATGACGGGGCTGAATGTGTCAAAATAGTCGATATTTGCCTCTTGACTGAAGCCTTGAGCCACCAATCGAGATTTATAACGCTCAATTTTTCCATCAGCACGTCTTTTAATCCTGTATATCCACTTATAGCCAACAACATTCACATTAGTAGAACAAGAAACAATAGACCATGTGTTATTTCGGATGAGAGCATCATATTCATTTTGCATTGCTTGCTGCCAACAGGGGTGTTTAGTAGCTTGTTGAAAAGTGTGTGGTTCAAAGTCAGATGGAGTAGAGACAAAGGTGTGGAAAACCTTTGGTTTTAGAGAGTTAGTGTGAGCGTGAGTGACCATTGTATGAGTATTTTGAGGGGCAGCACGATAATGGGAGGTAGATGGCTGATTTTGTTTGGCTCGAGAGCTGATGGTTTACTGTTGATACAGTGGGGTGGTAGTAGTGGAGGGAAGTGGAGTTTGAGAGGTAGGTGAGGTGGAAGAAGAGGAAGGAGATGATGAAGGAGGAAGAGATTGAGGAGGAGTAGATGGTGGTGGTAAAGACGAGAGTGTAGCTGCTTGAGAAAGTAAAGTAGCAGAAACATCAGAGGATGAGGTAGAGTTACCTGAGATGATATTTGAAGAGGGTGGCAAATATGGGAATATTTCTTCATTGAAAACCACATGGCGGGATACGTAAATGCGGGAAGACGGTTGATGAAAACGTAGATAGTCTTTGTGTGTTGTGCTGTAACCGATAAAGATGCAAGGGAGAGAACGGAAATCAAGTTTATGATTATTATAGGGGCGAAGAAACGGATAGCACAAGCAACCGAATGATTTGAGAAAGGTGTAATCTGGAGTTTTGTTGTAAAGTAGTTGGTATGGTGATTTGAAGTCAAGATTGGGAGTGATTGTTCGGTTGTGGAGGTAAGTGGCGTTCTTAAAAGCATGCTCCCAAAAGACTTGAGGAAGGGATGATTGTGCTAAGAGGGTAAGACCATTTTCAATAATTATTCGATTGCGTCGTTCCACGGCACCGTTTTGTTCTTGTGTATACGGACACGAGACTCGGTGTTGAATGCCATGGGTATGAAGAAATGCGGAAACATTGCGATACTCTCCACCCCAGTCGGATTGGAGTGCCTTAATGTCACGATTAAATTGAGTCTTAATCATCTGTTTAAAATGAACAAACATGGAAAAAACCTGAGATTTTTGGGACATGAAATAAATCCAGACAAATTTAGTGCAATCATCCACAAAAATCATAAAGTAACGATTTCCATTAAGTGAGTACAACGGGGAGGGCCCCCAAACATCTGAGTACAGTAAATCAAAAGGTGATTGAGAACTAATATGAGAAGGTGGTAGATGGAGTCTATGACTTTTTCCCAATTGGCACGAATCACACACAGTTGGGAACTTATTGGAGGAAACAGGAAGCTGGAATGAAGAGATTATGCGTCTGAGAAGAGGCTCGTGAGGGTGAGCAAGTCGTCGATGCCAGCCATGAACAGATGTGCGGACACCAGTTAGAGCCATCTTGGAGGACTTTTTATTTGTGATGTTTGGAAGCCGATATAAGCCTTGATTAACGTCCCCTGAAGTAGAGTTTTTCCCTGAAATGTCTTAATAGAACAGTGAGTGGGCCAGAGTTCCATGTAAACGTTATTATCAGCAGTTAATTTTGAGATGCTAAGTAAATTTTTGGTGAGATTAGGAACTACTAAAATAGATGGCAAGCGAAGACCATGCAATGAATTGAAACCCACATGTGAAATAGACAGATGATTACCATTTCCGACCCTTATCTTGTCGTCACCGGTGTATTCCTCAGCAATGTGAAGCTTGCGAATGTCTGGAGTGACATGATCTGTTGCTCCGGAATCCAAGTACCATGCGGGATCCATGACCGTAGAAGAAGTAGCGGCTTGAGCGACATTGGCTTATCTGGTAGGATCTCATGGATTGAGGCGGCGAGAGGGATAATCAGTTTGATTATTCCGTTGCCAACAATCGATAGCCTCATGTCCAGGGCGACTGCACAATTGACACATGGGACAACGTCTTCGATTTTCGTTGCTGCGATTTGAGGAGCCGTTGTGAGGACTGCCAAAATTGGTGGAGGAACGTGGAGATGAACGATGGGTGGCATAAGCAAAAGAACCGGAGACAGGTGGAACAGGGGTGGTGGTTGGTGTTAGGGTGGGAACATGACGATGATGTTCCTGTTCCAATCGAGCCTCCTCTTGAAGAAGAAACCCGGCAAGATCATCAACAGTAGATAGATCAAACTTGAGCATAAAAGCGGTAGTAAAGGCAGCATAAGACGAGTCAAGTCCAGTGAGTATGTAGCTGATTAAGTCTTCCTCTGGAATTGGGGTTTGATTTTCGGCTAAGGAATCTGCAATTGACCGTTTGCGTTCAATATACTCGATCATTGATAGTGAGCCCTTTGTAAGCGACTGGAGCTGGACCTTCATTGCCATGCGACGGGCCCGATTTTGAGAGTGAAAGGTCTTGTCAAGTTTGGTCCAGGCCTGGTGAGACGAGGAGCACATCACAACTAGGGCAAGAGCCCGTTCAGACAGAGTGGACTTAATCCAAAGCAGCACAAAGCGATCGCGCTTCTTCCAGGTGATGTAGTCGGGATTGGGTTGAGGGCGAGGTTCAATTTCTGTGTCAGCATCAGTGATGGTGGGAAGAACAGTTTCAGGTGGAGGAGTGGGATGTAGGATGAAGGATTCGAGATCAAAAGTCTCGAGAGCAGAGATGATTGTAGAGCGCCACAGTAGGTAGTTATCTCGATCGAGTTTGACAGTGATATTAGGAATTTGAAGGTTTAGAGATGAGGCGGTGGCATGAGCCAAAAGCGATGAACTAGAATTGGCCATAGAGAAGACAGCAACAAGAAAAAAAACAACTTAAGAGGCTCTAGATACCATGTAAAGTAGGAACTGTTGTGTATTTGTATTGCTATCTTGTATACAAGAACATAGAGATACACTGTATTTATACAGGAAGATAAAAGTAAGGAGCCCCACATGTACGGAGCTAACTAACGAAATACAAAGGACCAGGAAAAACTATTTGACTAATTCCAACAGGTGTTGAACACGTGCACATTCTTATAGAATATGAGGCAATTTACATACCAATCATCAGAAATGAAGAGAGAGTTTCTTCTCCCCTGAGTCGCCACCTTTGCACTATTGAGTAGAAAGATGCATTTAGAATATTCCGATTGGGAGTGTGGTTACTACGTTATGAACTGGATGAATGAGTTTGTACTTTTTCGACAACATGGATTTCCGAAAGTAAGTATATTGTTAGATATTTTTTTGCATTTTTGTTTATTGTACTAAAGGCTCACCTTTGTTAAATAACAAATTTTTTATCTTAATTTGTTTGTAGAACATTTGGAAGGACAAAAAACCATTTTCTAGTGAGGAATTGGATGAAAGTTTTTTTTTTTGGAAAATGAGATATATAAAAGTAGGATGCTATATTTTGTGTTTTATTGTGGAAGTTTGCAGATTTCGAGTTATGGAGGTTGCTGTTATGGAGGTACACAAACATCCCTTGTATTTCATGTTGTATTTGCTCATATTTTTTATGTTGTGGAGAAGTTTTCACCCTTGCATTGCTATAGATGAAGTTGTTAATGGCAGGAAGGTCCTATAATTTGAGTTTTCTTCATTAAAAGTTATTTGAGATTTTGAATCCTAAGTTTTCTTGTTTTTGTAGGCATACAATGAATTAGCCACAAAGGGGAAAGATAGGTCAGAGGTTTGACAGTAACAATTTTAAGAATGTTTTTATGTTTAATGAACTAGGTATACAAATGATAGTCTTTTAGATTTTTTAGACTGTAGTCTGAAAGAATATTAATGTTTTTATGTTTAATGAACTAAATGGTTATTGTAATTTTTTTTTTCTGTTTCTTAAAATGAAAACATGATCAGTGATGTCCCACTTCTTATGGTTGGAATGGAATCATATAGTAGGTTTGTATTTTGTAGAGATTGATCATTCGGTTACAATTCACATGGTAAAATCTTTGCAGAAATCGAAGAGTTTGTTTCAGTTGGAATAGTTGGAATGGTGATCTATGTGTTCCGCAACATCCATGGAGTGGAATTGGCTGATTAATAAAGCTGGAATAAGGCTGGAATGCAAAGCCAGAATAGGCTGGAAGGAATGGGGATGTGAGACATCAAGTACGGTTGCGTAGGTGTATTAGATGTGTATATATGGCGTATTAGATGATACTTGAGACATCAAGTACGGTTGTGTATCGGTGTATTAGATGTGTATATATGGCGTATTAGATGTGATTGTATGTAATGATTGTATGCGATGGTATAGGATACATATAGTACGGTTAAATAGTCGTACTCTATTATGCATGTAATCTAATACACCCCTCTACTAATACGCCCTCTATGTACGTACTATATTCATAATTTCAACTGTACTCTATTAACCTTTTTCTAGTAGTGTCAATTAGAAGTATCTATATATCTTAACACCCGACAAATTAATATACAGCATACCTTCATTTTTAATTATAAATCAACTTGGTGTATACTTGCCAGAGTGGGGGAGAGAGAGAGAGAGAGAGAGAGAGAGAGAAATTTTAATACGGAGGTACAAACATAATCGAAATTTAAAACAACATTCGAACCATCAAAATCTGGGTGAAAACAAGAAGCCTCTTGAAATTTTAGTTTTTAACAAAAAAAATTATCGAATTGATTATGACCGATCTCACTCTCATCTCTAGATTCTCGACAACAATCCCTTTCATTCTTGAAAAAAAAGAGACAACACGGTTTAATGTTTCAAGCTGGGGGTGCAAGATGGTTAAACGTGCTTACATATGGAAAATTGATATGGAATGTTTAATAGAGTATATAAATTTTATTTTGGTGATCCAGTTGTACCCCAACGCCCCATCTAGCTCCGCCACTGATGGGAGGAGAGAGGCTCGACATCTACATGTCGTGGAGGATGCCACCAAAAGCCCTAGAGTGGTGTTTGTTGTCAAGGCTGCCAAGCTGGTGTCGAGACCACACATTTCAGTCTTAGTGATTTCTCAGACCATTTAGCAATTTTTCACTTTTTATTTGCAAAATTATGGATATTTTTAGAAACTTTCTAATTTTTTCTTAAATCTTGAAAAAACAATAAGATTAGTATTAGAAACCTCATATTCGTTACTCGTATTTGGATGTGCGGTTTTGAGTTCCTTGTAAATGCGGTTGAACTTGGTTTATTTTTTGCCTCATATGACACCATTTTGACGAAAGTTCATCAAGATCCCGATAAACACCTTATCCAATATCATTGTGGAAAGTGGTTTCCAATAGATTGTCAAAATGTTTATCTTCTATTTATGGGGTTGTCGGACACCAAGATCCAAGCACGAGCTAACATGGTTTCTTCCTTTTCCTCCCAAAGTTGTTTGATTTGGAAGTTTGATGGTTGTTAAAATTGTTCAATGGTAAGAGTTTGATAGTTTGATGGTTGTTTGGTTTGAATAGTAAATGTAGAAAGAAATAGTACGAAAGAATTGTAGTAAAATGGTTGGTATTTATAGAAGAATAGATTGGTTATTTTTAAATATATAACCATTTTATAATAGTAAAAAAATATTCAAAGAGACTAAATGCCAAAGGTTTTAATAAGTCGTTGCTCTGTGTCGTCAACGCCACGAACCACCATGATTGTGGTAGTTGGGCTGGTGTGCACGGCCGGGATGGCTATGGAAACTCTTGTGACAAGTATACCAACAAGCCTTAAAAATGAGAAGATTAGTGTTTTGGGTACATACCCATAAATGATCTTATCAATTATAGTTTTTTTAGAACGGTCTACACATGCATACATGAACTATATTTTTCGTAAATCTATATATTTTGTCCACATCAGGACTTAAACCCTCAAGATTTGGTTGAGGGACACTAATCTATAGCCCTTTGGTAAACTTCTCATACTGCTAGGCTGGTAGCCCTTTGGTGATCTTATGAGTTATATTTAGTACATTTGTTATTATTATCCTAAAACTTTTAGGAAGAACATATTATTTCAAATTGAAAATTATGGGATTCCAACCTAAAATATATAACTCATTTTTGGAATGTTTAATAATCTTATTATATATATCTATGCAATAAGAGAGCCTTTTCTAACTTGAATTAAAATATTTTTATTGTTGTTTGTATAAGCTAATTGTTTGCCATTTGCTGAAACGGTGAAACCTATAGGATCCAAACAATCATTGAAAATGCTTATGGAAAAAAGGGTTAAATTTACAAACTCTTCGAAAAAGCTTTGTTAAAATATTAAAAATTAAATAATAACTCATCCAATAGTTTTTTAGAATTTTAAAAGTTTTTTTGTTTGAAAAAACCTCTATAAAGCAAATTTGAATGCTCAAATTGGTAACCAACAATCCAACATTTACTACATTTTATGCTGTTGCTTATGAATCTTCCATGCTTCCAGGATGCAGTCTATGCCTTCTTTCAAACTCGCTTTCCTTTTTTCCTTGTAGTTCCATAGCTCTTGCACAGGATGCTTCCCATTTATCTCATACTCATTTCTCTCCTTCAACGCTGTCACAACAGCATGATACTGTTCCTCACTGCACTCCGCCTTCAACCTAACCATCTCCTCATTTTCTTCATCAATAATCTCCTACTCAATTAACGTGCATGCATGTGTTTCTCAATCATTTTCTACAACACATCTATCATGATTTAAATGATAAAAAAAATTAGATCAATGCAAATTCATACCTTTTCATCCGATCCAACTGTGAATGGATGCCAGTTTTGATCCTCAACTAGTTTCCTGCATTTAACCAATACGTTGGTTGCATTATTCTTCGTTTCCTTCCTTGCTTTTTTGGTTGAATGATACCCAAAATAGAAAGGCATCGAATCTACAACGCCCATTGTCTTGATTCCTACGTACGAACAATAAGGATACATCTCCAATCCCTGTGAAGAAAGTGATTCAGATTTTCGTATTCTTCATAAAAAAGATTAATGTGAAACAATACTTACATGGATGAGTTCTTGACGTGCGTCTTGCATCTCATCATTTTTTCTCTGTATTGCCAAACAAACAGTGTTTACCCGATCTTTCAACTCTTGAAGTTGTTCTTTCAACTCTTGAAGTTGTTCATCCTTTTGTATCAAATTGCTCTGTGAATTCTTCAACTTTTCCTCAAGGTCTATAGGCTCATCATCGTCTTCTATAACCTGTATAGCCATTTCAAGTTGCATGATCTCACTTTGAAGAACTTCAAAACTCTCAGCCTCGAGTTTGTCCTCCAATTCAGCTCTTCTTTTATGAAGCATGTCTATTTCCCTCTGCAGATAACAATATATGACATTTGATTATTTTCTGACATCCGTATAAACATGCTCTTAATTATGTTTTTTTTGTTATTACCTTTAGACCCTCTGCTGCTTTTCTCGAAGAGTAACATTCGTTGACCAATTGTTTGCAGTACGACACTTCTCGCTAAAATGATAAACATAGAAGAATTCAAGAAAATGTTGATCAAGTAAATACATCTCTAAACAAAAGTTTGTATTATGCAACATTCTTTCTAGAAGTGAATTAAATCATTAACTATATTGAAATATAAGAAAGATAAACACAAGAAACAAGCTTTATGGTAAACAACACCCTATACCGCTCTCTTCTTGAGTTCTAACTTTCTCTTGTCCTTTAGAAGCTTCTGTTCTTTTTTCTTTATTTCAAATTCTCGCTGTTGCAGAGATTCACATAAGGCTTCCGTTTGCAAAAATCGCTGCTTGTAGTCTTGAAGAAACTTCTCACAGTTAGCAGTGATCTTCTCATCAACCCTTTGTAAATCTGATTAAAATTAAGAAAAAGAAAACAACATTTTTCTAAAGTTAGGCACTTAAAGACACTAGGAATCATGAAAACTCAAAGGAGTTACAAACTACAACCTCGATTCTTTTCGCAACCAAAACGGTCACATATTTTTGGGGGAAAATCAAAATATATTCTATAAATTTTTTCACATATTTTCACCAAGTGATTTTCTTTAACAACACATTCCACATCTAAAAGCACCCATAATGAATAATTTAATGACAGAGTTGAATGAGGACGAATGACGGGTTGGACATGGAGTTCAATTTCAATAGGAAAATGTAACCTTTTTTAAAATTTAAAATAAAGGTTTCATTAACTAAATTCTTATAGAATTCGATGCATCCTGGGAAAAAAAATATATATATAAAATTGTATGAAAACTAGAATATGTAACAATCTGATAAACTCAATAAATCCAATGCATTACGGATATGATGCCCTAAGTGGCGGCTAGCCGGCTATAATATATTGTGGGTTAGCTGATGCGAGAAAAGATGGAATCTTGATCAAAGATTATTGTTAATGCAGAATAAGGTGGCATTGTTTTAATAATCAGACCTTCAGTTTGTTAAGAATATATGATCTTTATAAATTATAGCTACTCAAAACCAAAAAGGGTTTAAGCATAAGTCTAAGGAATGAATAAAACCTGAAGTATGAGCAGGAAGGACGTCATCATATATGGAGAGAATACTGTTCTCCATCTCACCCATCTCCCTAATACCCATAATAAACAATCATGGTTAGTTTTTCTTATGGAGTGTTTAAAGGACAAAAATAAAAATCGTTTCTGTTTTACCCATTTAAATGGGAGCGGAACCCCATTTGATAAAGGGCGGTGAACTTTGACCATGTAATGGTAAAACCATAAGTAAGGAGGTTAAAATTAACTATTAAAATCGGAGCTCACCAACAAACTGCAAGAACCTTGAGAGGAAGAAGCAAAGATGATTACCGGTTGAAAACCCTTAAACCTGATAATGATGAAAAAAGAAAAAAAGATGAGTTACGAATATTGGCTTAACTGTTTCGTATTCCCTAATCTTCATACGTCGGCGCCTTGCGAATAATATTGGTTAAATAATTTTGAAAATAAATAACAAGCGGTCCGTGTAAATAAATAGATAAGAAAATATCTATTAAAATCATGATTTTTATTTATGGTTTATGTGTAAATAAAATTAAATAGTATATTTTTTAATTTAATATTACATTTTATGTGATAAAATAAATATATATTAAAATCATATCGTTTACTAATTTAATATTTTTTTAACTTTGATGATGATTATTTAAAAATCAAACATTTAAGATATCATCATATAATTTATAACTTTGTTAACTATTATTATTATTGTAAATTAATTTAAATTATTTATTTGAAAAGATTTATATATTTCGATAATATATATTTATATATATTTATTTATATTATATTTATCTTTATAACTATTAGAGATATATAGAGAAATACACAACCAATTATACATGTATATATAAAAAAATATTTATATTATTTTTATGTTTAGAAAAACCCTTATTTTATTATTTACGTTTTAAATAAAACCAAATTGTAAATTTTTAAAAGAAATGACCGACTAAAATATGATAAAATATACACATCCTTTATATTTTCTTGATTGTATTTGAAAACATGTCAAAACCTACATTTATTTCAATTACTTTTGTTCGATTGTGTTCTCCATATAGAATTATACGATTGATTTTTCCCTCCTTAACTAATCATTTTTATAATAATTAACATCGATTTCGTATTAAAAAACAAAAAAAATGTAAGTGACATTATATTTGTAGTCGTCAATTTCTCTTAAAAACCCGTATTTTGGTCTTCTCGAATGATAACTATTAATATAATTGTCATTTTGAACATAAAAATAATATAAGAGTTTTTTTGAACATACATATATAATTAGTTGTGTTTTTTTGCATATATCATTAATTATTATAATACAAGTATCTAAATCAATATGGTATAAGATATATCATTTATCTTAATCATAGTATGTATATATATATATATATATATATATATATATATATATATATATATATATATATATATATAACACAACCGACTTATGAATAGTAACGTTCATAAGCCGGCTCATTCTATTTGGATTCAGCTCACCAGTTATGAATTTGCGCAGGCTAAAAGCGGATCGATAATGGCTTCTCTTCCCATACATGTTCTTCTCTTATGTTCTTTCGATTGTTAGGGACTATGTTCTTTTTATCCATTTCGTCTTCAATCATTTTCCTTTAACTCTGCATTTCCTCCATTCCTCTACTTTTGAAGGTTTGTTCTTTGTATATATTTGTATTTAGGGCTTTCAAATTTTCACCTCTTATTTTTAGATTTTCATCGGTTTCTTCTATGTTAATGTTGTCCACATTATGAAATTTGGTTTATGCTCAGAAGTCGGTGGAGAGAAAAGGAAGACGATGGAGGAAGCAAGAAAGAAGGCGTTCGTAACACCCCGTTCCTAGTATCCATTTAATTTATTAAAATATTCATTTTTGTAAGAGCTACTCGACGAGTTGGTAGCCCTAACTCGTCGAGTAGGTGCCAGCTTGGTCGCGGGATTTAAATGGTCTACTCGACAAGTCCGAGCCTAGACTCGACGAGTAGATCCATCAGGAGGAAACCCTAATTTTCAGGGTTTGCACCCTATTTAAACATCATATCTGGCCTCCACCCCAGCCTCCATCACCTCCAAACCCTATTATCAAAACCCTAATCCGCCATAAGTGATCTTGAGCTAGTTCTTGCCATTTTTGAGTGTTTTTATGCATTGTGAAGCTTGTGGGAGAAGAAGAAGATAGAAGGCTCAAAGGGGAAGAAGTTGATCCAAGAGCTACACTTCATTTACTGCATTTTCTGGTAATCAAGCTTCCAACTTGATAATTCTTCTCTTAGATCTAGTTATCTCCATATTATGAAAGTTTTGGGTCAAGAACCTTGGTCCTTGGGGTTGGGACGTCCCAAGTGACTTATATCTCAGATCTAGGATCTAGAAAGGGTTTCATGGCATAAATGTGCAAACTTTATGACCATGGAAGCCCCATGCAAGCATATAAGCAAGTTTATGGTCTTTTTAGCCCTAAAAGACCATGCATGGAAGGAAAGTTCGGAGCTTTATGTGTCCAACAGATGCTAAAACCTTAGATATGGGTTTGTATGCATGGATTTGAGATTATATGGCCTTTTGGACAAGATTCATGTTTTATAGGAATTAGGGTTTTGTCTAAACCCTTTTAAAAGAGCTGTAAACGAGTAAAGTTGGAAACTTTACCCTTAGGAGGGCCTTTCAAGTGGACAAATGGGCTAAGAACCTTGGATCTAAAAGATAGGGGCTTAATCTGTTAAGATGGCCAAACAGACAGAAGGACTCGTCGAGTCCATAAGGGAACTCAACGAGTCGTATCGTGTTGTCCCGATTTCAGTTAGTAGAACTTGACGAGTCTGTAGAAGGACTCGACGAGTTGAAGCGGGTTGTCCCGATTTTTATGACAGCAAGAACTCGACGAGTCTGTTAAGGGACTTGACGAGTTGACTCAGTTGACCACGGGTTTAAGCATTCAGGGACTCGCCTAGTTGGGAGATAACTCGACGAGTTGGGTTGACTGGGAGTTGACCTTGACCTTGACTTTGACCAGGGGTAAAATGGTTATTTTACCCTAAGAGAGGATTAGAAGATTCTGATTAAGTGTTATTATGGAATTGATAGCCGGAGAGTCGCCGGAGCAGCAGACAGGGATTCTTCGCTCGAATTTTCAGCAGTCAGTCTTGCGAGGTGAGTTTCCTTCAGTAGGAACAGGTCTACGGCACCAAGGTCGGCCCGTATATGTGATATGTTAGTAGTTGAGTGTGGGCGGGGCCCGAATCTCATAGTAGCCTAGAGTGGGCGGGGCCCGATTCTCATAGTATTATTGAGTATAGATATGTGATTGCTTGGTAGTTATACTTGTTTTCTGTGTGATAATTGTATGCATGTTAGATAGCGGAGTGTGGGCAGGGCCCGAATCTCCTAGACAGCGGAGTATGGGCGGGGCCCGAATCTTCTAGACAGCGGAGTGTGGGCGGGGCCCGAATCTCCTAGTTAGCGGAGTGTGGGCGGGGCCTGAATCTCCATGAGAGTGGGTGGGGCCAGTATCTCCTAGTTGCATCTGTATGGTATGTGGTAGTTTGGGGAACTCACTAAGTTTCGTGCTTACAGTTTTCAGATTTGGTTTCAGGTACTTCCATTAGCAAGGGAAAGGGCTCGGGATGATCGCATGGCATACACCACAGTTTCAGCCTGGGATTGTTTTAGACTCTGATGATTACTTATATGATTTGATACAGTATTTGACATGATGTTTTGAGATACATGGTTCTTGTTTTATTATGATGATGGATGTTTTATGGTTTAAATAATGATTTTAAAACGAAATTTTTGGACCATATTTTTAGGATGTTTCAAGTTGGTATCAGAGTCTTGGTTTGAGGGATTCAGGCACGCTCCCGGGTGTATCTGAACTCAAACTAAGGAATTGGTATGAAAATTTTCAAAAGAAAATCATTTTTGTAAAAGAACATTAAGAAAAAGAAAAGAATTTTGAAAAGAGAAAAGAACTTTGAAAAAGATAAAAGGGTGTGGTGCATGCAATCAGCCGAGCTCAAGTAAGTACTCCCAAATTACCAATACAAGTTTATGTTATGATATGATTATCAACTTTATGAGAACAACATGCTAGATTAGGAGTAAGGATCTAGGAAGGATGCCTTATGTGCCTATTATATGTGTGTCAGCTTTATGAGAATTGCATGCTAGTTTAGGACTAAGGATCTAGGAAGGATGCCTTATGTGCCTGTTATATGTATCTCATCTTTATGAACTGCATGCTAGTACAGATTAGTCAGGGATAGCCTGAGAAAGATATGCTTGATTATGTTTACTCGATGCTCGAATGTTGCTTGCTTTGTGCTTTTAGGAGTTCTAGTTATCTTTTACTAACTAGTAAACAAATATGTTAAGTTACATATTGCGAGGACTAAATAAATTCAGAAGGTTAGATTTAGCCTTATTTCGCAGCTATCGTTTGAGTCTAACCGTTGTAGGGTAGAACCTCTCATTCGAAGAATTATCTAGTCTTAGTGATATGTAATAGTATTTGCGAGCTAGTTAGGGGGAGATAGCAGGGACTTCTTATGCAGCTGATGGCGGAGAGTGGGTTAGTGATTACCCTAGGGCAAGCCTAGGAAGAGTTTAGTACGAGATCAGTAGTAGTAGTAGAAGGGACTTGGTGGAGTCGAGTCAGTTCTTGAGGAAAATGCGGATAGATGTGGAAGGTAGTGTGGGCCCGTACTACTGAAAGCAGAGGATCCGTACTCGAATCAGGAAAGGCTGAGATGAATCCAGGAAACTTGTAGCATGTTAGATCCCTTGATATTTGATGAGTATACTGATGTTTGTTATGGAGTATTTTCAGTATGGTGGTTCTACGTCCTAGGCCGACGGGCACTTCAGGTGAGGGATCAGGCTCGGGCTCTGGATCCGAGCAGATGGATGAGCAGACGAGGGAGTTTATTTCGTCTGAGGTTACACGCAGCATCCTAGAGCAGACTCTGGTGATCTATGGATCGGTCAAGGAGGGTATTTTAGAGCTTCTGGATGAAAAGTTGAGCGCTTTTCGTACTGAGATAGCGGCCATGATGGGGTCGCGCACACTGACTTTCCGGGAGTTCAGAGCATGTGGAGCTCCCAAATATCATGGGGCTCGGCACCCCATTGCTAGCAGCAGATGGTTGGCTGATGTAGCCAATGCGTTCTGCACCAGCAGATGTCCCGAGGGGGACAAGGTTAGGCTTGCGTCCTGTCTTCTGAAGGACAGGGCAGGTGACTGGTGGAAGGAGGTTGGGAGAGCTATTGGTGATGATGCAGTGTTGGATGTGATGACCTGGAGTGATTTCACAACCAGGTTCAGAGCCGAGTTCACACGTGTTATTGAGGTGCAGCAGCTTGCTAGGGAGTTCCAGGATCTCCGAAAGACGACTGAGACAGTGGCGGAGATTACTGCCAAGTTCAAGGAGAGGGCCCTTCTCATTCCGTAGTATGTGGCGAACGAGGAGATGAAAAAGGCCCGATACCATGAGATGCTGAGGAGTGATATCGGACAGTTTGTGAGCCGGTCCAGCTGTAGGACGCTGGAGGATATGATAGCGAGGGCTCGTGAGAGGGAGATTGATTTGGAGATTGAGAGGAAGAGGAAGCCAGAGGTAGTGTCTGGCACGGAGGGCTTGGGAAAAAAAGCCCAAAGTAGATTCCCGAGGGAAGGGCCAGCAGGGCCGAGGCCGTTGTGGCAACTGCGACAGAGGGCATGAGGGGCCGTGTAGGGCGGGTAGTTCGGGCTGCTTCAAGTGTGGCCGAACTGGACATGTCAGTAGGGATTGTACTGCTACTACCACCATCACTACATGATCTGATCTGATTTGCTTTCATTGCAATCAGGAGGGGACACAAGAAGTCCCAGTGTCTGAGTCTAGCATCAGTAGGACAGGTGGTGGCACCCGCTCCTACCACTATGAGGATTACAGACGGCCGTCAGGGCCGGGCTGAGGCGCCAGCGGTGAAGAGCAGAGCCTTCCTGTTGACAGCAGAGGAGGCCCGTGCAACTCCTGATGTGGTTACGAGATCGTTCTTAGTGAACGGCTTATCAGCTATGGTATTGTTTGATTTGGGGGCTACCCGATCTTTTGTGTCGCTTGCACTCAGCAAGCGATTTAGTAGAGCTCCGGAGGAGCTGGATTGCCCACTTGATATAGAGATAGTCGATGATAGGACCGTCAGGGTTGCAAGGATTCATAGAGGATTTACGCTACAGTTATTCAATCAACAGTTTTCATTAGATCTGGTTCCTATTCCCCTGCGTGGGAATAAGGTCAGAGTGGGTATGGATTGGTTGAGCTCCAATGGGGCAGTGATTGATTGTGAGCAGCAGATAGTGAGGGTTCGTACTCCTAGTGGGGGAGAGCTAGTGATTCAGGGTGAGAGGCCACAGCGCGGACCGATCTTATGTTCAGCAACAAGGGAGAGGCGCCACCTCCAGCAGGGTTGCGCAGGATACGTCGCCTAAGTCATGGATACCCGAGATAAGGGCAAGGCGATCGTTGATGATGTACCGGTAGTGCGAGCGTACCCGGACGTATTCCCGGAGATTTACCTGGGGTACCTCCAGAGAGACAGGTTGAGTTTAGGATTGACCTGGTCCCTGGTGCGGCTCCGATAGCCAAGGCACCATATCGGTTGGCTCCTCCCGAGATGCAGGAGTTTTCTACGCAGCTGTAGGAGCTGCTAGACAAGGGTTTCATCAGGCCGAACAGTTCACCATGGGGAGCCTCGATCCTGTTTGTGAAGAAGAAGGACGAGTCACTTCGCATGTGTATCGATTACCGGGAGTTGAACAAGGTAACGGTGAAGAACCGTTACCCACTTCCGAGGATAGATGATTTGTTTGATCAGCTTCAGGGAGCATCTTGGTTCTCCAAGATTGATCTACGGTCAGGATATCACCAGATGCGAGTCAGGGATGATGATGTGCAGAATACAGCTTTTTGGACTCGCTATGGTCATTATGAGTTTGTGGTGATGCCGTTTGGGCTCACCAATGCTCCAGCCGTGTTCATGGACCTCATGAACCGCGTGTGTAGACCGATATTGGATCGGTCTATAATAGTCTTCATTGATGACATCTTGGTTTACTCCAAGACTCAGGAGTAGCATGAGGAGCACCTAAGTGAGGTGCTGGATACACTCAGGAGGGAGAGACTTTATGTGAAGTTCTCCAAGTGTGAGTGTTGGTTGCGTGAGGTGCAGTTCCTTGGGCATCTTGTCAACCAGAAGGGTATTTTGGTCGATCCGGCCAAGATAGAGGTGTGATGCAGTGGGAGATTCCGAGGTCTCCAACTGAAATTCGGAGTTTCCTAGGTCTAGCAGGGTATTACAGGAGATTTATTCAGTACTTCTCCAAGATTGCAGTTCCGTTGACCCGACTGACCAAGAAGTCGGTAGTTTTTCGTTGGGGACCTGATCAGCAGGCAGCCTTTGAGACGCTCAGGCAGCGATTGTGCGAGGCACCGATTCTCACTCTGCCAGAGGTTGTAGATGATGGGATTTGAGCATTCTAACACTTCCTAAGTGTACATGCAACCCTAATAACCTTGGATCTATGTTTGTCTAATTATCATGCAAAGTTGAATTCCAAGGTTATATTCCTATCTAGCATACATGGGGAACAAATTTTAACTTGCATGAAAGATAGAATAACTTACCTTGTTGTTGCTTATGATCCTTGAAACCTTGTGAGCCTAGCACCCCAAGTGTGATGCCTCAAATGCTTCACACAACACCAAATGCTTTTGGAATGACTTTAGAGAGAATACACACTTCTAAAATCGGCCTAGCCCTCTTGTTTCTTATGTGTAGCCAATTTTGGTGGAGAATGGGTTTCTTATATAGTGTTGACACATCTAGGGTTACACCATGTAAACCCTAATGTGTCATGACTCTTCATTTCCATGACCCATAGGTTTGTAACTCCCATGGAGCATCCATGGAGCATCCTATGGGTGGAACCCAACTTGATAATCCATGGAGCCTCTTAGCCCACTATATAAGATATGGAAGATTTACATAATCTACCCATATATTTAATTAGTTATCTTTTGATCACTTAATTAATTCTAAATTAATTCTTGATCAAACTAATTAAATAATATTATTAATATATTAGAACTTATAATACATTAATAAACCATAAGTGTTATTTCTCTCATTTTAGTTTATCCAATTGCATGGTGCCATGCAACCCAAATGGACCATGCCGGGTCGGGTCAAGTACATACCAGAAATAGTTATGGACTTAGACACCTTATCCAACAGTCTCCCACTTGGATAAGTCTAATAACTATAACTGCAATACTTCAGGAACCGATCGGCAATCGTAGCTCTTTCAAGGTCTCTCGGAACTGAGAAGATGATGATACGCCATTTAAGATAAGTGATCATATAATCCTCTGTTCTAGATATCAGCCAGACAAATACATGGAACAGTGTCTTACTTTGTGTCCATCAGTTTGTTTCCCGATTTCCGATTTGTTTGACATAGAACTCAATTGAACACATCAACTTAGTTCTGACCGGGCCCGGTACATAGGTCAAAACAAAATCATCGAGGGGGCCAGATATCAGCTTCTAATCCAAGAAGGAACAGATAAACTTCGACTCATATGTTTGTTCTACTACTCATTGAATTATACACAAGAGCACGTTTTATAACATCGAGTTACCAATGCGTTTTCGTACAATCAATGCATAACCAACTCATAAGTAACAAATCATATATCTAGGTTTGAAGACTTATATGATATTACCGTCTCACGATCACTCGAGATAAATTCCATGAAGTGATTCCAGTGAGCGTGGGTTGAGTCCAATGCTCAGAACTTATGAGCACTCATGAGTGTTGTAGCCATGTCCAACAACTTAGACCTCTACAACCAATCATGACAGTCTTGATTCATACCTACTTCCGACATATGACCGACTGTGGAGGTTCGAATAATATGATATACCAAACATAATTATTCTGGAAGTCAAAACATGCAAAAGAAATATAGTAAACGATCGACAAGAGATAGCAACACTTTACTCATAAATAAAACACCTTTTATTCATCATCTAATGTCAATTACACTTTACAAATTTCAAGGTTATCTAACTACTAAATCTAATATCATCCTTCAGCCCTATGCTCCGAGCATGCTGGAGATGCTTAACCCGAGTCAGTCCCTTCGTGAGGGGATCTGCTGGATTCTCATCCGATGATACCCTCTTTGCCACGAGGAGTCCTTCTTCTATTCGATGTCTGATGAAATGGTATTTTCTGTCGATGTGTCTGGATCTCCCGTGATCCCTTGGTTCCTTGGCTAAGGCAACTGCACTTTCACTATCACAGAAAATTTCCATTGGCTCTTTAATAGCTGGTACAACTCCAAGGTCTCCAATGAAGTTCTTCAGCCATATCGCCTCCTTTGCTGCCTCGCTAGCTGCTATATACTCTGATTCGCAAGTTGAATCAGCCACTGTCTCCTGCTTGGAACTTTTCCAAGAAATTGCTCCTCCGTTTAAGGTAAAGACCCAGCCCGACTGAGAGCGAAAATTATCCCTATCAGTCTGGAAACTAGCATCACTATACCCTACAACTCTCAAGTCATCACTCCCACCAAGGGTAAGGACCCAGTCCTTAGTCCTCCGTAGGTACTTGAGAATATTCTTTACCGCCGTCCAGTGAGCCTTACCAGGGTTCCCCTGATACCTGCTAACCATGCTCAAAGCAAAGGCTACATCAGGATGAGTGCAGGTCATAGCAAACATGATCGAGCCTACTGCAGAAGCCTAAGGTACTCGACTCATTTCTACTATCTCAACCTCGGTACTCGAGCTCTGAGTCTTACTCAATCTAGCGTTACTCTGGATGGGTAACTCTCCTTTCTTGGAATCTTGCATGCTGAACCTCTTCAACACCTTATCCAAGTATGTACTTTGACTAAGTCCAATTAGTCTTTTACTCCGGTCTCTCAGAATCCTTATCCCTAGAATATAGGTAGCTTCTCCTAGGTCTCTCGGCATGCTGAACCTCCGGTCTCTCGGCATGCTGAACCTCTTCAACACCTTATCCAAGTATGTACTTTGACTACTATCTCAACCTCGGTACTAGGGCTTTGTGTCTTACTCAATCTGGCATTACTCTGGATGGGTAACTCTCCTTTCTTGGAGTCCTGCATGCCGAATCTCTTCAACACCTTATCCAAGTAAGTACTCTGACTAAGTCCAATTAGTCTTTTACTCCGGTCTCTCAAGATCCTTATCCCTAGAACATAGGCAGCTTCTCCTAGGTCCTTCATAGAGAAACACTTCCCAAGCCAGGACTTAACTTCCTGCAGAGTTGGGATGTCATTTCCTATGAGTAGTATGTCATCCACATACAATACCAAAAAGCTAACTATACTCCCACTAGAATTGACATATACATAAGATTCATCTTCACTCCTAGAAAAGCCAAATTCCTTGACTTTCTCATCAAAGCAAAGATTCCATCTGCGAGGTGTTTGCTTTAACCCATAAATGGATTTCTCAAGCTTACACACTCTATTAGGGTACTCTGTGTTGACAAAACCCTCTGGCTGACTCATGTAAACATCCTCAGCCAACTTTCCATTAAGGAAAGCGGTTTTGACATCCATTTGCCATATTTCATAGTCATGAAATGCGGCTATGGCTAACAGAACCCTAATAGACTTAATCTTGGCCACTGGAGAAAAGGTCTCATCATAATCAACTCCCGGAGTTTGTGAGAAACCCTTTGTGAGAAACCCTTTGGCAACTTTCTTTGTGGGAACTAGATTAAGGATATGGGCGGCAGTCTCTAAGGCATACCCCCAAAATGAGATTGGTAGCGAAGCTCGACTCATCATGGAACGAACCATATCCAACAAGGTTCGATTACGCCTCTCAGCTACACCATTCAACTGCGGTGTCCTGGGAGGTGTCAATTGTGAGACAATCCCACATTCCCTAAGATAGTCGAGGAACTCTGAACTAAGATACTCACCACCTCGATCGGATCGAAGCATCTTAATGTTCCTGCCCAATTGATTCTCGACTTCCTGTTTAAACTCTTTAAACCTCTCAAAAGTCTCTGACTTATGCTTGATTAAGTAGACATATCCATATCTACTGTAATCATCAGTAAAAGTCAAATAATAACGATTAGCATCCCTTGTGGCATGTTTGAAGGGCCCATACACATCCGTGTGTATAAGATCCAACAAACCTTCACCCCTCTCACAAGAACCTGTGAAGGGTGACTTTGTCATTTTTCCAAGTAAGCATGATTCGCAACTATCATCTGACTTTAGGTCAAATGACTCCAATACTCCATCCTTTTGGAGTTGGCCTATGCGTTTCTTGCTTATATGTCCAAGACGACAATGCTATAATGATGCTTTATCCAAGTTATTATCATTAACAGAATCAATACACAATACATTATTTCCTAAGTTATCAACCACAGATACAGTTTCATACACACCATCACAAGGTAATGCTTTAAAATAAAGAACATTATTAAAGAAAGCATTAATCGAACCAACTTCATTATCAAATGAAAAGGTGAAACCTTGTTTATACAATGCATGAAAGGAAATAATATTTCTTGCCATTTCTGGCGAATAACAACATTTATTCAAATCTAAACTAAACCCACTACTTAGCGATAAAGTATAAACTCCAATCTTGGTGACAGGTAAAACTTTCCTATTCCCCATGATTAAGTTTATTCTTCCATGCTCCACATTCTCACTTCTTCTTAGTCCCTGCAAATCAGAACAAATATGAATACCACAACCGGTATCAAGGACCCAAGAGTTAGAATGGGGTGAGTTATTAG
Source organism: Lactuca virosa (assembly GCF_052849685.1). Taxonomy (NCBI): domain Eukaryota; kingdom Viridiplantae; phylum Streptophyta; class Magnoliopsida; order Asterales; family Asteraceae; genus Lactuca; species Lactuca virosa. The sequence goes on from NC_136430.1 coordinate 428,307,050, forward strand.
ATAAGATAGTGTAAATACCTGCATGGTTGGGTTTAACTTTCCCATCCTTCACATCTTGCTGGTACTTTGGGCAGTTCCGCTTCCAATGTGACTTTTCATGGCAATAGAAGCATTCAGCCTCTTTAGGGTCAGAAGAAGGAGTGACAAAACCTTTCTTGGTTCCACTTGAAGAAGAGCCATCAAGGGTCCTAGCCTTGGTACCCTTCGAAGAGCTCTTCCTCTTCTTCCCTCTACCTTTCCCGATTGCCAAAACCAGGGCGGAGTTTGGAGTAGGAGTGTTAACAACCGACTTACCCTTAAGACCTGTTTCTGCGGTCTTGAGGAGTCCCTGAAGTTTGCTGAGTGTGACCTCTTCCTTATTCATGTGATATGTCATGCGGAATTGATCATAGCATGATGGTAAGGAGTGCAAAATGATACCTATTGCAAGCTCCTCAGGGAAGTTCACATTAAGCTTCAGCAACCGATCTACATACCTTTGCATTTTCTGCATGTGGCTCGTGACGGATTCCCCGTCCTTCATCATGGTTGTTATGATAGAGCATATGATTTCATACCTCTCTTGTCGTGCACTTTGATGGTATCTTTCCATCAGATCTTGGTGCATTTCAAAAGGGTAGAAGTCCTCATAGGACTTTTGGAGTTCCGCTGTCATGGTGGCCAACATGATGCATGCCACTTTTGTAGCATCCCTTTCATGTGCCCATAAGTCAGCGATCTCCTGGGGAGTTGCAGTGGTCTCATCAATCTCCTTAAGCTCCTTGTCAAGGACATATTCTTTGTCCTAGTAGCGGGTAATCATCCTGATGTTTCTGATCCATTCATTGAAGTTGGATCCATCAAAAGTGACTTTCCCACACAAGTTCATAAGGGTAAAGGAGCCATTAGGATTAGAGCCAGAAGCAGCATTGTTTGAAGACATCTGAAAGAAGAGAACAAGATTAGTTTAGATATTAAGAGAGTCCTTAATAAAACACCCAAATGTAATATTAAGGCTAGGATCCAATCACAATATATTATAACTTAGAAGAGGTATGCCGTAATCCAAGCTATAACATATTTGAAAGGTAGGTGAATGACGATTCACCAATTTCCACCATGAAAAACGAAATATAAATATTAGGTTTTTAATTGGTTCTTAGAAATTCCTAGATTCTTTTGAGATTCAATGAACTTTTCAAAGGCATGTTTCAATCTCGAGTGTGCCCTCCAAGTTTTGTGACTGGGATACCGAGGATCACAAAACGAGGTGTGAAGTAATCATGCAAATCACTTGGTACCCTCAAGGTTTATCACTCAATCGATGTGCCGGTAAACCACACACGCTCCACCGATGCTATGGTAAACCTTAAGTCACCCTTTACCTACCTTGTTAAGTCCAAGTTAGTGTGCCGGTTAACCACACACGCTCCACCAACGACTTAAACAAAGTGTAAAGTGTAATTTCATGGATTAGCACCTTATTCACATTTTCCTAAAGTAACTAAGATTGGGAATTTAATAAAAGCATTTAGTTACTTTATAATATTCATCATACTTTTAATGAGAATTTATAAGTCCTTGTCTTACCCGTTCGGCTAACGACCCTCCACCGATCAAGGAAGCGGTGGGTGAGAGTGGACACCCATTAAGTTGCCATTTTATAGGCAACAACCTTATACCCCCCTTATAGACCGGCTTCGTGAATGAGGCGTACTAGCGGTAAGACGACTTGTTGTTATACATATATATATTAGTAACTTATAATATTATAAAGTATAAGGGTTGAATTTTAACTTTTAAAATTCTAAGGGTTGGAACTAAAGTTTTAATCAAGACTTTACATGTTCCAAAACTTGAGGGCAAGTTTTGTAAACTTCCAAAACTTTTCATTTCTTATAACTTATGAATTAATTGAGTAATAAAAATGAAGACTCTTCATTTTTATAACTCTTGTGTTCTTTTAATGGCTTTAATAAAAGTGAGACTTTTGGTTTTCCATAACTTGAGGACAAGTTATGGACTCCATTAAAACACATTATGATCATGAATTAAACTACCATGAAGGTTACAAACAATTCCTATGATCATCTAATCTTCATAAGTTCAAGAACATGAATATGAACACTTTCAAGAATCAAAAATTACACTTAAAAAAAAACTTGTAATTTAACAAAAAAAATTTCAAGCTGTTTGCACACAAAAAAAAACAACAAACAAACCTAGGCTCTGATACCACTGATGGGATTTGAGCATTCTAACACTTCCTAAGTGTACATGCAACCCTAATAACCTTGGATCTATGTTTGTCTAATTATCATGCAAAGTTGAATTCCAAGGTTATATTCCTATCTAGCATACATGGGGAGCAAATTTTAACTTGCATGAAAGATAGAATAACTTACCTTGTTGTTGCTTATGATCCTTGAAACCTTGTGAGCCTAGCACCCCAAGTGTGATGCCTCAAATGCTTCACACAACACCAAATGCTTTTGGAATGACTTTAGAGAGAATACACACTTCTAAAATCGGCCTAGCCCTCTTGTTTCTTATGTCTAGCCAATTTTGGTGGAGAATGGGTTTCTTACATAGTGTTGACACATCTAGGGTTACACCATGTAAACCCTAATGTGTCATGACTCTTCATTTCCATGACCCATGGGTTTGTAACTCCCATGGAGCATCCATGGAGCATCCTATGGGTGGAACCCAACTTGATAATCCATGGAGCCTCTTAGCCCACTATATAAGATATGGAAGATTTACATAATCTACCCATATATTTAATTAGTTTTCTTTTGATCACTTAATTAATTCTAAATTAATTCTTGATCAAACTAATTAAATAATATTATTAATATATTAGAACTTATAATATATTAATAAACCATAAGTGTTATTTCTCTCATTTTAGTTTATCCAATTGCATGGTGCCATGCAACCCAAATGGACCATGCCGGGTCGGGTCAAGTACATACCAGAAATAGTTATGGACTTAGACACCTTATCCAACAGTAGATGACTTCGTAGTCTACTGTGATGCTTCGATCACAGGCATGGGAGCAGTATTGATGCAGCGGGGTCATGTGATAGCTTATGCCTTGAGACAGTTGAAGCCTCACGAGGATAACTATTCGACGCACGATTTAGAGCTAGGGGCAGTGGTGTTCGCCCTCAAGATTTGGCGGCATTACCTCTATGGGGTCTGATGTACCATTTACACGGATCAAAAGAGTTTGAGGTACCCCATGGATCAGCCGAATCTGAACATGAGGCAGCGTCGGTGGTTAGATGTGGTGAAGGACTATGATTGTGAGATCCTTTACCACCCGGGCAAGGCCAACGTAGTGGCCGATGCCCTGAGCCGCAAGGCGGTAGCGAACCCGATTCGAGACATCTGTCTGAGGATGAAAGTGATTACTCCATTGCTGGATCAGATCCGAGAGGCGCAGGTCGAGGGCCTGAAGGAAGAGCGCCAGAAGTGTGAGTGGATTGTAGGTCAGGTGGCCTCGTTTGATTACGACAGCCGGGGGTTTTTGACCATGCATGGGAGGGCCTGGGTACCGTATTGGGGCGGAGTACGATATGTATAGATGGATGAGACCCACAAATCCAGGTTCTCCATCCATCCGGGGGGCGACGAAGATGTACAGATACCTTCGACCCGATTAGTGGTGGCCCTGCATGAAGCGGGACGTAGCTTGGTATGTGGAGAGATGCCTGACCTGCAGGAAGGTCAAGGCAGAGCACCAGAGACCACACGACAAGATGCAGCCGTTAGACATTCCCATGTGGAAATTGGAGGATATCACTATGGATTTCATCACTAAGCTTCCCAGGACCGCACGTGGGATTGATGCGATCTTGGTCACCGTGTATCGGTTGACCAATAGCGCCCATTTCATACCGATCCAGGAGAGCATCTCGGCTGAGAAGTTAGCCGAGATTTATGTTCGAGAGGTACTGGCACGTCATGGAGTGCCTGTCTCGGTGGTGTCAGACCGAGATGTCCGTTTTACTTCCAGATTTTGGAAGCGGTTTCACGAGGAGATAGGTACTTGTCTCCACTTCAGCACCACTTTCCATCCCCAGACGGACGGGCAGAGCGAGAGGACGATTCAGACTCTCGAGGACATGCTACACGCATGCGTGTTAGATTTCGGTGACATTTGGGATATGTATCTTCCGTTAGCGGAATTTTCGTATAATAACAGTTACCATACCAGCATAGACCGAACTCCCTTTGAGATGCTTTATGGGAGGAATTGTAGGACCCCAATCTGTTGGGGTGAGGTCGGTCAAAGAGTTATGGGGAGTACGGAGGTACCATAGAGCGGATCCAGTAGGTCCGGAGCAGGTTCCAGACTGCTCGGAGTCGGCAAAAGAGCTACGTCGACAAGCGGCGTTCAGACTTGGAGTTCCAGGTGGGCGATATGGTCCTCCTGAAGGTGTCACCCTGGAAGGGTGTTATCAGGTTCCGGAAGCGGGGAAAACTAGTCCCCAGGTTCATAGGTTCGTTTAGGGTGTTGGCCTGGGTGGGTCGGGTTGCTTACCGGTTAGATCTTCCAGCAGAGCTCAGCCAGATTCACAGCACTTACCATGTTTCTCAGTTGCGGAAGTGCTTAGTGGATGATTCAGCAGTGGTACCCCTTGAGGATATTCAGGTTGATGACAGCCTGAACTACATCGAGAGACCAGTGGCGATTCTAGATCGCAAGACAAAGGAGTTGAGGAACAAGAGGGTGAGGTTAGTTAAGGTGCAGTGGGAGCACCGCAAGGGTTCAGAGTGGACATGGGAGCCCGAGGAGGAGATGATGGAACACTACCCGAAGTTGTTTTCAGACGCAACAAACTTCGAGGACGAAGTCTAAGACAAGTGGGGGAGAACTGTAACGCCCCGTTCCTGGTATGCATTTAATTTATTAAAATATTCATTTTTGTAAGAACTACTCGACGAGTTGGTAGCCCTAACTCGTCGAGTAGGTGCTGGCTTGGTCGCGGGATTTAAATGGTCTACTCGACGAGTCCGAGCCTGGACTCGGCGAGTAGGTCTATCAGGAGGAAACCCTAATTTTCAGGGTTTTGCACCCTATTTAAACATCATATCTGGCCTCCACCCCAACCTCCATCACCTCCAAGCCCTATTATCAAAACCCTAATCCGCCATAAGTGATCTTGAGCTGGTTATTGCCATTTTTGAGTGTTTTTGTGCATTGTGAAGCTTGTGGGAGAAGAAGAAGATAGAAGGCTCAAAGGGGAAGAAGTGGATCCAGGAGCTACACTTCATTTACTGCATTTTCTGGTAATCAAGCTTCCAACTGATGGGTTTTGAGCATTCTAACACTCCTAAGTGTACATGCAATCCTAGAAAACCTTGGATCTACGTTTGTCTAAAATACATGCAAAATATGATTTCCAAGGTTCATAATCCTATGTAGCATACATGGGGAACTTTTAATCATAAAAGATGGCTAGAATTACATACCTTGTAGTTGTTATGATTCCTTGAAAAACCTTGAGAGCCTAGCACCCCAAGTGTGATGCCTCAAATGCTTCACACAACACCAAATGCTTTGGAATAACTTTAGAGAATGTATAACACTTGTAAAATCGGGTTGCCCTCTCTTGTTCTTAGTGTAGCCGATTTTGGTGAGTATCATGTTCCTTATATAGTGTGTCACATCTAGGGTTACACCATGTAAACCCTAATGTGACATTACTCTTCATTTCCATGACCCATAGGTTTGTAACTCCCATGGAGCCTTCATGGAGCATCCAATGGGTTTAACCCAACTTGATAATCCATGGAGCCTTTTAGCCCACTATACAAGTTATGGATGATTTACATAATCAACCCATATATTTAATTAGTCATCTTTTGATCACTTAATTAATTCCAAATTAATTCTTGATCAATACTAATTAAATAATACTATTAATATATATGAACTTATAATATTAATAAACCACAAGTGTTATTTCTCTCATTAAGTCTATCCAAATGCATGATGCCATGCAACCCAAATGGACCATGCCGGGTCGGGTCAAGTACATACCAGAAATAGTTATGGACTTAGAAACCTTATACAACAGTCTCCCACGTGGATATGTCTAATAACTATAACTGCAAGTATGACTTCAGGAGCCGATCAGCAATCGTAGCTCTTTTCAAGGTCTCTCGGAACAGAGAAGATGATGATACGCCATTTCAGATAAGTGATCATATAATCCTTTGTTCTAGATATCAGCCGAACAAATACATGGAACAATGTCTTACTTTTGTCCAACAGTTTGTTTCCTAATTTCTGATTTGTTTGACATAGAACTTAATTGAACACATCAACTTAGTTCTGACCGGGCCCGGTACATAGGTCAAAACAAAATCATCGAGGGGCCCAGATATCGCTTCTAATCCAAGAAGGAACAGATAAACTTCGAATCATATGCTTGTTCTACTACCTGTTAAATCACACACAATGGCACATTTTATAACATCGAGTTACCAATGCGGTTTCGCATGATCAATGCATAACCAACTCATAGTCAACAAGTCATATCTCTAGGTTTGAAGACTTATATGATATTACCGTCTCGCGATCACTCGAGATAAATTCCATGAAGTGATACCAGCGAGCGTGGGTTGAATCCAATACTCAGAACTTATGAGCACTCATGAGTGTTGAGGCCATGTCCAACATCTTAGACCTCTACAACCAACTCATGACAGTCTTAATTCATATCTACTTCCAACATATGACTGACTGTGGATAATTTGAATAATATGTAAAACACAACATAAATATTCTGGAAGTCAAAACATGCAAAAGAAATAATAGTAAACGATTGACAAAAGATAGCAACACTTTACTCATAAATAACCACAACTTTTGTTCATCATCAAATGTCAATTACACTTTACAAATTTCAAAAATTATCTAACTACTAAAACTAATATCATCCTTCAGCCCTATGCTCCTTGCGTGCTGGAGATGCTTAACCCTACCCAGTCCCTTCGTGAGGGGATCTGTCAGGTTCTAATCCGATGATACCCTCTTTGCCGCGAGGAGTCCCTCATCTATTCGATGTCTGATGAAATGATATTTTCTGTCAATGTGTCTGGATCTCCCCTGATCCCTTGGTTCCTTTGCTAAGGCAACAACACTTTCACTATCACATAAAATCTCTATGGGCTCCTTTATAGCTGGTACAACTCCAAGGTCTCCAATGAAGTTCTTTAGCCATATCGCCTCCTTTGCTGCCTCGCTTGCCGCTATATACTCTGATTCGCAAGTTGAATCAGCCACTGTCTCCTGCTTGGAACTTTTCCAAGAAATTGCTCCTCCGTTTAAGGTAAAGACCCAGCCCGACTGAGAGCGAAAATTATCCCTATCAGTCTGGAAACTAGCATCACTATACCCTACAACTCTCAAGTCATCACTCCCACCAAGGGTAAGGACCCAGTCCTTAGTCCTCCGTAGGTACTTGAGAATATTCTTTACCGCCGTCCAGTGAGCCTTACCAGGGTTCCCCTGATACCTGCTAACCATGCTCAAAGCAAAGGCTACATCAGGATGAGTGCAGGTCATAGCAAACATGATCGAGCCTACTGCAGAAGCCTAAGGTACTCGACTCATTTCTACTATCTCAACCTCGGTACTCGAGCTCTGAGTCTTACTCAATCTAGCGTTACTCTGGATGGGTAACTCTCCTTTCTTGGAATCTTGCATGCTGAACCTCTTCAACACCTTATCCAAGTATGTACTTTGACTAAGTCCAATTAGTCTTTTACTCCGGTCTCTCAGAATCCTTATCCCTAGAATATAGGTAGCTTCTCCTAGGTCCTTCATAGCGGAACACTTCCCAAGCCAGGACTTCACTTCCTGCAAGGTTGGGATGTCATTTCCTATGAGTAGTATGTCATCCACATACAATACCAAAAAGCTAACTATATTCCCACTAGCCTTGACATATACACAAGATTCATCTTCACTTATCGAAAAGCCAAACTCTTTGACTTTCTCATCAAAGCAAAGATTCCATCTGCGAGGTGCTTTCTTTAATCCATAAATGGAGTTCTCAAGCTTACACACTCTGTTAGGGTTCTCTGTACTGACAAAACCCTCTGGCTGATTCATGTAAACATCCTCAGCCAACTTCCCATTGAGGAAAGCGGTTTTGACATCCATTTGCCATATTTCATAGTCATCAAACGCAGCAATGGCTAACAATACCCTAATAGACTTAATCTTGGCTACTGGTGAAAAGGTCTCATCATAATCAACTCCTGGAGTTTGAGAAAAGCCATTTGCCACCAGTCGTGCCTTATAAGTGTGTACATTACCACCCTTTACCCTTAGGGGGGCCTTTCAAGTGGACAAACGGGCTAAGAACCTTGGATCTAGGAGATAGAGGCTTAATCTGTTAAGATGGCCAAACAGACAGAAGGACTCGTCGAGTCCATAAGGGAACTCGTCGAGTCGTATCGTGTTGTCCCGATTTCAGTTAGTAGAACTTGATGAGTCTGTAAAAGGACTCGACGAGTTGAAGCAAGTTGTCCCGATTTTTATGGCAGCAAGAACTCGACGAGTCTGTTAAGGGACTCGACGATTTGACTCAGTTGACCACGGGTTTAAGCATTCAGGGACTCGCCTAGTTGGGAGATAACTCGACGGGTTGGGTTGACTGGGAGTTGACCTTGACATTGACTTTGACCAGGGGTAAAATGGTCATTTTACCCTAAGAGAGGATTAGAAGATTATGATTAAGTGTTATTATGGAATTGATAGCTGGAGAGTCGCCAGAGCAGCAGACAGGGATTTCTCGCTCGAATTTTCAGCAGTCAGTCTTGCGAGGTGAGTTTCCTTCAGTAGGAACGGATCTACGGCACCAAGGTTGGCCCGTATATGTGATATGTTAGTAGCTGAGTGTGGGCGGGGCCCGAATCTCATAGTAGCCTAGAGTGGGCAGGGCCCGATTCTCATAGTATTATTGAGTATAGATATGTGATTGTTTGGTAGTTATACTTGTTGTATGTGTGATACTTGTATGCATGTTAGACAGCGGAGTGTGGGCGGGGACCGAATCTCCTAGACAGCGGAGTGTAGGCGGGGCCCGAATCTCCTAGACAACAAAGTGTGGGTGGGGCCCGAATCTCCTAGACAGCGGAGTGTGGGTGGGGGCCCGAATCTCCTAGTTAGCGGAGTGTGGGTGGGGCCCGAATCTCCATGAAAGTGGGCGGGCCCCTATCTCCTAGTTGCATGATATTTGTATGGTATGTGGTAGTTTGGGGAGCTTACTAAACTTCATGCTTATAGTTTTCAGTTGTGGTTTTAGGTACTTCCACTAGCAAGGGGAAGGGCTCGGGATGATTGCATGGCACACACCACAGTTTCAGCCTGGGATTGTTTTATACTCTGCTGATTACTTATATGATTTGATATAGTATTTGACATGATGTTTTGAGATACATGGTTCTTGTTTTATTATGATGATGGATGTTTTATGGTTTAAATAATGATTTTAAAACGAAATTTGTGGACCGTATTTTTGGGATGTTTCAGTGTTGACAGAAGGAGTTGACTGCAATATTCTGATGACGGAAGCATGGATGTAGAAGCACCGTTTGCTTTACGACAGTGCCACCAGACACCCTTTTATCCGCAGTATCCATGACAGATCAGTCGATTTCTCTTCTTTCAAAAGATGGTTGGTAATTTCCCCCCTTTCTTCTTTAAAACATGTATGTTTGATTGTTAACCTGCAACATAACCACATCGAATTTTTCATTTGAGTAGTAACACATTTAAAGTCACGTCAGTTTGTTTTTAGGCTTTTTGCTCAAATTATTTTGTGAATCCCGTTTTAGTTTGATCGAATTTCAGTATGATTTGAAATGAAGGTTGCATCAACCTCTCCTAATCCCAATCATTAAAATTTCACCGACACGTATAATACAGCGACATGATTATATATTTGTGAGATCATTTGTCAACTTTCTACTGTTTGCACATTTTCTTTTTAATTGTAATGAATAATTTGTCTTGAGATTCATCCGTATCGCCCTTGTCCATGCTTCAATTACAAAATCTCCTCTCCTCATCGGTTTTGTACAAGTGGTTTCTTATTTATTCTTGATTTGCAAGTTTTTACTGAGTCACAAAGAGCAACAAACATATTTTTCTTGGTAACACGTATGTTGAGTACTACTTTTATATGGTTTTTTGGCATACATATTGGTCACAAATGGGCAACAGAGGTACTTTTCATGTTAAGTTTATTATTATTTTAATTCTTACTATGCTATCCCCTGGGAGTTACCCCATTGACGTGACAATTCGTTGTGTTTAGATCAAACTCACCTTATACAAATGTGCATTTTGCACTGCCAAACTTGCATTAGATTATAATATTGATCCATTTTGGAACTTGTATAAATACCCATTGCATTTAAATGATAGGCGACATTAAAATCACCAATGTTAGTTAAAGATGGAATGATGAAATAAAACCAATTTGGTTATGGTTTTGTACCACATTAAAGGTAAATGAAAATTGACTTCCATAAAGGTCCAAACAAGTGTTATGCAGTACAAGCACGTTGTAGAATTGGAGACACCATATTTATGAGTCTTCTTTCATACTGAAAACAACCAAAACCATGAAATCTTTAGCACTTCCTAGGTCCATTCGCATACGCCGTATAGGGCCTTTACAAATTCGTTCTTTTCGATCCGATTTTATCCCTGCGGGACACCCTAAATCCAAACCAAAAAATTACAAAGTACCTGGCCCATATGAGCCACTGCTTCCTCACTACGGCTTTCCACCAGATGGTGACACCTAGCCACGAACGCCCAACGTTTATCTAGGGAACGCCCAACGTTCACCAAAACCCTGCATTCAGCTCTTGAACGCCCCACGTTCGTACCGAACTCAGCCTATAAGTAGAGGCATAAATCTCCCATTTTCTTCACACCTCTCCACTTCTCTTCTCCCAATTACTCCCAAACCTTTTAAGCTTTTCTCTAACACCTCCTAGGTGTTAGAAGCGAGTCCCGTAGCTCTAGAATGCTCCGAGAAGAAGAGATTTCGGCTCGGAAGTTCTGCCACCGCAGAGCCCGGTTCCTAGCCAAACCCTCTTATAAGTAAGTTATGTTTACCCTACTTTAAGTATAGATTATGTTTAAGTTCAATATCGTTATTATGAACTTATAAACAATATATATTATAAAATATAATATACAAAGTGTTATTATAATATCTTTTAACTACTCGAAGTACGGGGAATCTGGTTTAAAGGGCCGCATAAGGTTGTTGGATTTCAGAATTGCTATAATGCCAAAATGGTCCTGCCCTCCGGTGTTTCATGTTTGGCCCCTGTCTGTACATAGTGGTTGAAAAGTATTATGTAAGACTTATAAAATAATATCACTCGTAAATAGTCGCTATAAATATTAGACTAAAATCTAGCGGTAATGATACTAGGTTTCGCCGAAAGAAAATAGAATTGTTAGAAGCGAAGCGTTGACCGAGTTTGGAATCATCACTTTAACAAGTGAGTGCATAGTTAATTTCATCTTACACATAGATATGAAGTATTTAATATAAATTACGTGTTATGTGTGCATATTATCTATGTTCTTAATATCTATGTTGGATGAACCGAATAAACATGTTTTATTTGATGTAAACTATATATGTATTTTATACCTATAAAAATACCGGGTAAAGATGGGTAGATGAATGATGAGGGATGAAAGATGATATAAATGAACATTGGTGGCTATGTACTTAGTGCCCTACAAATAAACATTGGCAGCTGCGCCACAACCTGTAGATGTTTTTGAACTACGATGTACTCTAAACATCCTGGCAGTTGCGCCTAAGTGATAATATCGGCAGATGCGCCTAATAGAGAACATCATAATCCTGGCAGTTGTGCCTAAACGATAATATTGGCAGCTGCGCCTAATAGAGAATGTCATAATCCTGGCAGCTGCGCCTAAATGATAGTATTGGCAGTTGTGCCCAATAGATAACATTGGCAGCTGTTCCACTGGCATCGATGGGCTTCGTGCCTATTCCTTAGGACAATCCTTAGGAATGAATGAGTGAAGGCTAGATGATTCTTAGGGTAGATCCTTAAGAAATAAATAATATAATGGGGATGAGTAATTGGGTTAATTGTTTGATGATGAAACATAATAGATTATTTATTGTGGGTTGAAAACCCTATGTACTCACCAGGTTTGCCAACCTGACCCACTCAGTTTATTTGTATCACAGGTGTCGATACGAAGCTACATTACACTGAGAGATTAAAGGAGATGTAAATCACTAGTATAAATGAATGTAAGGTCTGTTTATGCTTATGTTTCTGTATTGATGATGACATCTCAAAGTTTTAATATAAAAAAAAATACATTTCTTCGGAAATGCTTAGATAATATATTTATCATGTTTTCTGGGAACAAATTCCTCAATATTATTCTTTAAAATGAATACTCTAATTTTCAAATAAGCATAAATAAAAATTTTAAAATCACCGTGAATTTGGGGATATCACAGCCTTAGTCTTGGACCAAGCTAGGTATGGGGTAAAATAGTCTTTTTACCCTATGTATGGATTGATAGTTATAGATAGGTATGGGGTAAAATAGTCTTTTTACCCTATGTATGGATTGATAGTTATGGAATCCAATTGTTAATTGGGTGTTATTTGATATTGATAGCTCAGGGATTTTTCGGATCAACAGTCAGGGATTATCAGTGTGATTCAGCAGTGCGATGTGAGTTTCCTCACTGTGCTTAGTGGGTCGAAGGCACTAATGCCGACCCATGATCTGTTAAGTTAGAATACTCGTTGTCTGTGTGATACTGGTATGTGTATATGCTTGTATACTTACTGGGTGGGGCATGTTGGTTATCCTGTATGCTATTAACTGTTATGCTTATATGAATTGTATGTGGGCGGGGCCCATTATGCGAGTTAGGGTGGGGCCCGTTATACTCATTGGACAGGGCCCGTTATGCGAGTTAGGGCGGGGCCCGTTTACTCATTGGGCGGGGTCCGTTATGTGATATATATATATATATATATATATATATATATATATATATATATATGTTTGGTAGGTGGTAGTTTGGAGAACTCACTAAGCTTTGTGCTTACGGTTTTTAGTTTATGTTCCAGGTACTTCCAGTTCCATGCGGAAGGGCTCGGGATGATTGTAGAGCACACATCACCTCGTTCCGCATTTTGTGATTTACTATGATTTGAGATGATGTTTGATACACTTATTTTATATGGATTGTATTGATGATGTTTTGTAATACTGATTTTATGAACTTAAAAATGAAATTTTTGGGTCTTATTTATGGGACGTTTCACAAATCTTGGATTGAAGGAGGCTAAAGATATGGTTGAAAAAGTTCTTGTTGTGATTAAACAAGGTGTTACTAAAGAAGAGTCGGACGATATCATAGAGAATATTAAAGGTGTTTGGGGTGTTGTTGTCATGGAATGATATGCTTCTTTTAATTTAGCGTCTCTGGTTGGTAAGAAGATTTTTGAGTTTAGTAATTTGATCAAAAGATTGTTGGCTAAATTTGGTTTTGGTTAAAAAGTTAAGGTAGGATTTACATGAGCAAGATTTGTTTTCTTAATAACATTTGTGTAACACTCATAAAAATCATGATAAATTTAAACTTTTCAAAACCAACCAATTTCACAAATTGTTTACAAACATAGTTTTCAAAACATGTTCAACATCAGAGTCTCCCAAAATCACAAGTCAAAACATGAGGATGTGTACGGTCACACCTTCGCATTCCCGCGATCATCCGAAGTACCTGAAACATAACCCAAAACTGTAAGCCAACGCTTAGTGAGTTCCCCCAAAGTACCAACACAAACAATAACATATACAATAACAAACAGAATGCATACAGAGCCTTCAGCCTGACTGGACCACCTCGTATGTGACATCCCCAATTTCACGGCCAGAAAAGACCGATTTTTGTTATGCTTTATAACAATCAAAGTACCTTTTTTAATAAACATGTTGCGGAATTTGTTCCCAGTAAAACATGATAAATACGTTATCAAGGCATTTCCGAAGAAAAGTATTTTTATTCATTTTAAAACATTTGGGACGTCGTCGTCAATACAGAAACATAGGCATAAACAGAACTTACATTCATTATCACTAGTGATTTATATCTCCTTAATCTCTCAGTGTAATGTGACTTCATATCAACACATGTGATATAAATAAACTGAGTGGGTCAGGCTTGGGAGCCTGGTGAGCACATATGGTTTTCAACCCACAATAAATAAGTTTATTAACTTTATCAAACCAATCAAACCCGATTACCACTTCCCGTTATCCTCACTTTACGTCGCTAAAACATCTAACACTAGGGACCTTGTCTAAGGACTTTCATCGGGGTGACAACACATGTTTCGGGGGTTCCTTAGCAATTCATGTCAAATAAGGCAACCATGTGGGGGATGGAGTACTGCTGGTGAGCACACAGTTCAAATAAACACCTACATGTTGCGAGTCTGCTAGCGTTCCACTGGACTGTCTAGAATAGTCCGTGGTCGTCATCTATACTCCGCTAGATGATTGGATCATCAATAACATCTATAACAAGGCCTCTCATTATTTTATTTTGTCACACAACAACTATTACATCTACCCATGTTTTACCCAACACATTTTGTAGATATAAAATACATATACAGTTTAAATCATTTAAAACATGTATAAAATAGTTCATCCAGCATAGATAGCAAGTATACAGATAATATGCACACGTAGCATGTAATTTATATAAAATACTTCATATCTATGTGTAAGATGAAAGTAACTATGCACTCACCTGAAAAGGTGGTGATTCCGAACTCAGACAGCGTTTCGTTATCTCAAAACAATTTTCCCTTGACAAAACCTAGTATCAATACCACTAGGGTTTTGTCTAACGTTAACCGCGACTAATTAATAGTCTAGCTATTATTACTATTATATAAGCGTTTAAACAATATTTCCCAACCACTATGTACAGACAGGGGCCAGACATAAAACACCGGAGGGCAGGACCATTTTGGCATATAACACTTCTGAAATTCAACAACCCTATGCGGCCCTTTAAACCAGATTCCCCGTACCGCAAGTGGTTAAAAATATATTATAACGACACTTATATAACCCATAATAATAGCACAAATAATTATTATAAGATCCTAATAACATTACTATATTGAAACATAAGCTATACTAAAGATAGGGTAGACGTAGCTCACTTACAGCGGGTTTTTCTCAAAACCGGGCTCCGCCGAAGTAGATTTTCTGAGCCGAAGGCTCTTCTTTTCGGAGCCGTCGGGCGCTCTTGAACTTCTGCCTCGTGCTAGGGAGTTCCCTAGGCCATTTGGGGGGGGGGGGGGGGGGGGGGTTAGGGCTTAGAGAGATGTTCTAGAGAGAGAGAGGAAGAAGTTGGAAGGTGTGAGGAATGAAGGGAACCCGACACCTCTATTTATAGGCTTCTTGGAGCGTCACCACATCGTGGTGCCTCTCACCACGTCGTGGTGTTGCATAGGCTCTAAGGTTTCGCCTGGTGCTGACACGTGGCATGGCACACAGGGTAGAAATCAGCCGATTTTCAAAAATTCATAACTTTCGCATACGAGCTCCGTTTTCGACTTTTATTATATCCATGCGTAGTTAAAAATAAGATCTACAACTTTCATTTTGACTCTGTCGGCTAATTCTCGACCGATCTTAAATTTAACAGTACAAGGAGATTATACTGTTAAATGTCTGCGTAAAATTCGTAACTTCTTCATACGGACTCTGTTTTCGTCTATCTTTTTACCGTTGAGTTCCTATTAATGAGATCTTCAACTCTAATTTAGGTCGCGTAGGCCAAAAACCGCCGAACTAAAATTCGAGTTTCGGGTCGTGCACTCTATGCCAAATTTTAGAAAATTCATAACTTCCTCGTACGAAGTCAGATTTGGGCGTTCTTTTTATGGAAGTTGTCGGTTTAATGTATACTACAACTTTCGTTTAGATTACTAAGGCCAAAAAGTCCTCTATCGTAAATTCACTATTTACTTCTCCCAGTGTCGTGTCGGTTTTGTCGTAAAACTTCGACGGGCCATAACTTCTTCGTTATAACTCGGATTTTGGCATTCTTTATATGTACGGAACCCTTGTAACATATACTACAACCTGGTTAAGATTAATCCTTATAAATAATCTTCCATAAAAAACTCATTTTTGACGCTCATTGTCTCTAATTTGACTAGCCCGGATCTGCGGGTGTTACATCGTAGGCCTACAGACTATCTGGACCGCTCACAGAACCTTAAGCATGACTGGACCGCCTCACCGAGCCTTCAACCTATTTGGAACCTTCTCTTGGCCTTCGTTCATACTGGTCTGCCTCACGGACCTTCAGTCTATTCGAGTCGCCCTGGGTCTCTTGGCCTTCAGTCTCCACTGGTCCGCCTCAACCCAACCACACATAACATGTCGACATATACATAACAGATAAACATATATAACCAGTCAACTGACAATCAAACAAATCTTACAGATCCCTAAGCATAGCATCATCCTATATACCAGGATACAAGTCTAAGAGATTGCTACAGCATGCCAAAATGCAATAACAATCCAATGGGTCGGCCTTGGTGCCTTCGACCCAAAAGTACAGTGAGGAAAACTCACCTCGCAAACAGAACAAAAGCTGATAAGGTCCCGACTCCGAAACTCAGCTCTCTAACCGACACCTGTTCCCACCAATTGACCAATTCCATCAAAATCCCAAAATACCCTCAAGGTCAAACTTGGTCAAAGTCAAATTCAAACCCACTAAGTCAACTGAGTCAATCCAACCAAGCCAACTCATCCGGGCTGACCCAGTGCGAGAACGTGGGGCGTACTCCGGAGGTGGTTGACCGAGTACGCGGGGCGTACCCTCACAAGGTCCAAAACTCCATTAAGAGCCTAATGGCTTAAGCTCTTACGACAAAACTTTAGATCCATGGCTAAAATACACTTTAGAGTCATAAAGTTTCCCACTTTATGACTTTACATGCCTAATAAGTGCTTAACTCAAGGTCTTAATCCATTAAGACCTTCTACAAGATGCATGGAGCAAAACTAGCCAATGGGACTTCATTTTTATGAATTAGGACCCCTCCTAGGGTCAGAAAGGACAGCTCAAATCATCAAGAACATGTCATGCTCAAGATGAGACATTTGGGACCAAAAAGAACATGAAATCAACACATAAGCAAGATCTAGAAAACTAGCCATCAAGGTATGAACTTTATACCTTGAAATGATGGAGAAAGGTGCAAATCTTCCATATCCAAGCTTCGCCTCAAGCTTCCAAGCTTTACCATCACCTTCTTCTTCTTCTGGAACACTAAAAAACCCACACCCAAGGACTCCAATGAGGCTATGGTTTACAAAGAGAACACGTTTTTGCTAATGGAGGCTGAAATATGGGGAAAGAATGAGACTTAAGGATGCTTAAATACTAGCCAAACCCTAAAAACTAGGGTTTCCCAATCTAGAAAGTACGCCCAGCGTACACTGATGTACGCCCAGCGTACACCACGTATGCTTGGTGTACTTTGAAGCCCAAAAAATTACAATAATGCCATTAGGGTTCCATTGCATACTTTCTTGAACTAAGGGGGCCAAAATACAACATAAATAAATTAAAGGATTGAAATTAGAAGTACCTTGACATCAGGATGTTACAATTCTCCCCCACTTGATCTAGACTACGTCCTCAAAGTCTGTCGCGAAGAATAACTCAGGATAATGCTCCCGCAAATCTGCCTCCGACTCCCAGGTCCACTCGGAGCCCCTTCGATGCTGTCATCGTACCTTTACCAAAGGTATCTCCTTGTTGCACAAGTCCTTCATATTTCTTTTCAAAATAGCTATCGGCCTCTCCACATAGTTCATGCGCTCATCGACCTGAATATCGTCCAAGGAAACTACTGAATCCTCATCCAATACGCACTTTCGCAGGTGTGAAACATGGAAAGTGTTGTGAATCTTACTGACATTATTTAGTCTACCACCATCTCCTACATGAAACATTTCATGCTACTGCACTGCCTATACAAGACGAATATCTATTTAAACTATAACTCAAATTCATCTCTAAAATTTGTCTCACTATAGCACTTTCCAATTGTGTTCTTTACTTTCTACAAGTAACAAGTCCTTGGTATCTCTCAAATACCTTAGAATGTCCTTGAAAGTTATCTAGCGATACAGTCGCGCAAATTTCAGATACTCTCTCATAATGTTCGAATCATACGAGATATCAGAACAAGCAAAAGTCATAACATACATAATCGATCATATATCCAAAGCATATAGGACTCGACTCATCTTATAATTTTCATGAATGGAACAAAGTACTTTGAGATTCACTCAAGTCCCGATTATGATGCATAAGAACAATCCATTTCTAAAAAATTTGCATGTTAAAACCTTTCAACAAATGTGCTTTGGCCGAGTCCTATTAAATCTTTCGATCTATACTTTTAGATCTGAACCCCGAGTATCAGTGTCACTTCCCCATGTCGATCATAGTGAAACAATTCCCGAGCTTTTGCACTTTGCAACTTAGGGACAATGTTCCCTATGAGCAGTATTGTCATCAACATGCAATACCAGGAAAACAACGGCAGTCCCACTAGCTTTGACATGTGATCAAGACTTATCTTGACTTCTAGAAAGACAATACTCTTTGACTCTTCTCACGGAAGCACATATTCCTTGCCACGTGATGCTTGTTTTAAATTTATGAATAGACTTCTCAAGCTTGCACACCTTTGTTTGGATATTTTTTATGTTAAAATCCTTTTAGGATGGAACATCCATTTTACCATATCTTATAACTAAGCAATGTAACTGTTGGATTAAAGTGTCTAAACTCATAACTAAATTGGTATAAACGTGTAATTACAAGCAAAGTCCTTTTTGGGTTGCCCTCGTAACCAGAAATAGCTAGAAATGATATTAGAAGAGAAAATGATAATTTATTAGATTATTATATGATTAACAAACTAATTATAAATTATGGAAAAAAAATGGTTTGTTAATATATTATATGATTAATATATTAATTGGAAATAGATAGTTGATTTGTTAATTTGTTATCTGATTAATAAATTAATATGACATCAATATTTAAATAATCGATTAGTTAGCTTATATGATTAATAAATTAATGTGAAATCAATTAGAATTGATTGATTATTAATCAGGATTAATCTGGATCAAATTAATTCGAGATTAATTGTAAATAATTAAATGTGCAAGAGTGAATTGTAATTTTTTAATAGTTAAACAAAAGAGGCAGTTCTAGAACCATCCAAGCATGGACGGTTTTTGAAGCTCTTCAAGGGTTTGTAGAAGCCTCCTAGTTGTATATAAGAGAAAGATTTGAACTAGTATTAAATCCATTATTTAATATTGTTTTGCTTGCAAGTTACCTCAAGTATAAATATGATCCCTTGGCATGCAAATTTCGTTTATGAGATTACTTATAAGCATACGAACGAAAACCCCCTCATATCTCCTTTCTTCTCCTTATTCTAGGGTTTTTGGTTTTTGTTTTTTTGTTGTGATCCATTAGAGGCATCAACGTTTTGGTGCTAGGCTTTCCAAGTCTAACACACACAAGGGATTGAGTAGGCATGATTCGGCTTTGGGCCTATTCCTTCTCTCTTTCGTTGTGGCATAGGCTCCTCTTCCAGTTCGGCTTGTGGAATGGGCCCGTTGTCGGAAGAATCAGTATCTTCATCGAGTAGGCATCGAGGTTGGGTTTGGAAATTTTGTTGGGAAGCAAATTGGGTTTCGTCAACTGTCTCAAACGGGTTAAAGTTGAGTTCGGTTTGGGTGGTGTTTTGGGATTGGAAAGTAGTTTGGGTTTGGAAAAGGTTTTTGTTGTTGGAAGTTTTGTTGTGAAATTGGTATGTACTGAGGATATTGATACATATTTGGTGTCATGCCCGCAAAATGGTAATTTGCGGGAGAGTAAAGTGGTTGATCAAATGAGGGTCTATAAGGTATCGGTGATGTAGGTTTAACTGAAAGATTTGGTGATGTAGGGTTTAATGAAGGATTTGGTGAAGGCATTGTCGGATTTTGAAGAATTTTGATTATTTTTTCTTGAGGTTGTGGATTGTTTTTAGGAAGACATGGTGCAATTGGAAGTACAAAGATTGTGAGAGAAAATGAGAATATATAATAAAATACTGAGATTAAAGTGTGTATTTATAATGTTTTTAAAGAAAATTTGTTTTTTATACAAAATCTTGTTTTTTTTTAAAAGAATAAAATCTTTTTCAAAAAAGTTGATCAAATATTCTTAATTTAGGTCAAAATTTGCAAAAGGCAAATAAATTCTCTCTCTCTCTCTCTCTCTCTCTCTATATATATATATATATATATATATATATATATATATATATATATATATATATATTCACGCTACAACACCAACAAGTTGGTGAAGGCGAGCTTTCTTGGCGCGCGTCGGGGGCGGCGTTGGCGAGGATGGCGAGCCTTTGGCGTCCTGCACTCCGTACATTCTTGACTACAAATTTTTAACATAATTAGACAGAAACACCATTTCTATATATATTTAAAGTTTTAAACCAAAAAAATATAACCTATTAGTTTTTTTCAAAATTTAAACTAAATTTATAAATTTAACTAAACCATATGGACTGTTTATGTAATTTACTCTCAAAGTATTTAGATGTAAGAGGTTCCAAATATGAGTACGGGACGAAGACGGAGTCAACCCAGTCAAGAGGAAAGATGAATTGTCGCCAATACCCCTACTAGCCTCCCTTTTCTGGAAACCTATGACGATTGGACAATACAAGTGTACTTTTCAAAAAGATACAATCAAGGGAAATCGCTAGACCCACCATAACATATCTGTATTTAAGCATCTTCAAAAGTATCACAATTTTGAAAGTCTTAAACTTCCGAATATTCCTTTTTACTCGATTCATATTCAAATTATTAGTTTTGTAAAATTTTCCATATTTTAGTTTTAGGATATTCCTCCTTTTCATCGTTAATAATTTGATGCATCCTTTTATATATATAGAGAACCGTGTACTATACGGTTTAATTTAAAAAAAATTAAACATTAAAATGTAAACAGTAAAGATTTTTTAATGTAAAACTTTAAAATAAAAAATGAAGAAACATATTCATTGCAATTTAATATCATATATATTATATTTAATACTTTACATATATAAGTATATGATTTTAATTTTACAAATCCAAACAAATCAGAAATTGACAAGTGGATAATATTTATTTCAAAAAAAATGACAAGTGTCAAAACTTATAAGACATTGACAAGTGGCAAAATTATTTTCATTTATTAGGGAGGATTTTCATCTTCTTGTTCTATATAAATTTTAATATGATGTGTTGTTTTTTTGTTGTTTATCCTTTCAGTTTTTTATATGATTATAATCATTATTATTTAAAGGTTTTATGATTTATATATAGAGGTGAATTATTTTGAAAACATAAATATTTACGAGAACTCGTTAATTTTTAATCCGTTCATTATATTTCAAAACCAAAATCACTATTAGTCTTCAAATGTCACGTTTAAACCATACATATACTAAAAAAAATTCGACTATTTTTTATTTTTTTCAAATGTGCATATAAATATATATGTTTTTTTCAACAATTTCAAAACCAAAACAACAATAAAATTCTAATACCAACGTTTAAAGGAATCGCAACTTCAAAAAAAAAAACATATATATATATATATATATATATATATATATATATATATATATATATATATATATATATATATATATGTGTGTGTGCGCGCACATTCCCAAAAAAAATTCGGTAAATCTTTTTGTTGAGTATAAATCTCTCTTACACGTAGCTATTTGATTTTTGAAAAATGA
Source organism: Lactuca virosa (assembly GCF_052849685.1). Taxonomy (NCBI): domain Eukaryota; kingdom Viridiplantae; phylum Streptophyta; class Magnoliopsida; order Asterales; family Asteraceae; genus Lactuca; species Lactuca virosa. Next base: position 428,329,035 of record NC_136430.1, read on the forward strand.
TGAGCAAATTAGTAGTTCTCGAGTTCTTATATTTTTTTAAATTTTCAAAAAAAAAACTTTTCTCTCTCTCTCTCTCTCTCTCTCTCTCTATATATATATATATATATATATATATATATATATATATATATGTGTGTGTGTGTGTGTATGTGTAAATGTTCATTTGAGATCGTTTGTTTTTTGTGAAACATGGAACAAATTTTAACCACTCATTTTAAAGATCAAAAAAGTTTTATATATATATATATGGAAAATTTGAAAAAAGAATTTAAATATTTTTTCGCTATTTTTTCATCCAAAAAACTAAATAAATAAATAAAATAGAAAATATTATATATATATATATATATATATATATATATATATATATATAAAAACATTTTTTGTTTATTTAGTTGTTATTATTTATTTATTCTAGCACAATTTTACGTATAATATTCTAATAAAATATGTAACATATTCTAATAATCTAGTAGATTATTACAATATTTCTACAATTCTAGTAAAAGATTATGACAATTCTGTTTTAATATTTTTAGTGTAATATGTACTACAATCTTAGAACATTCTAACAATTTTATAATGTAAAAAATTATATATTTCTTTTTATTGTTTGTATTAAAAAACGTGACAAAAAGATTTTTAAAAAACAAATTCAAAATTTTCCATTTATTTTGCAATTTTGAATATTTTTTTTTCATCTACAAAATTAGTAGTTGGGATTGTGTCCTCATGTTTTACAAAATCTCATGGTCTCATTTGAACTCAACTTTCTCTTTATATCTATCTCTCTCTCTCCCTATATATATATATATATATATATATATATATATAGTTGAGTTGAATGATGAAGCATTTTAAATCCTCGAACAAAGGAAACCAATTTTGTCCGTTAAAAAACAATTATTAAAAGGATCTTAACAATCATGGTTCATGCATCATTTGACTGGATATATTTTTATATTTTTGTTTTATATAAACTTTAATTTGATGTTTTGTATTTTTTTTGTTTTATTGTTTCAATTTTTATATTATTATTATTATTTTAAAACTTTTATATATATATATATATATATATATATATATATATATAACCAAGGAAATAAAGAACCAATTTTAGACGTCAGAGAACAATTGATCAATGGAAAAAAAAGGTGTATACTCAGTATAGAACATCCTTGAAAACTGCTCCCAAGTCACTGCGGCTTTCTCTGCAGGAGAATAAGCACCGGTCACCAACTTCTACCAGTGCTTCACCCCCAAACGAAGAAGGTTTAGGGCGACCTGACCTTCTGGTCCTCCATACACAAACAAGTGAAGAAACAACCCTCCACATCGGATAACCACCTCATAGCAACCATCAGGTCCATGACCTCATCAGACAAATGTGGCATGTCTGGGCCGCCGGCTCCTAATCTAGAACCTCTAGTGATCGGCATACTGAGAAACAAATCGGAATACATCAGAAAAGCCACAATTCATACTATTACAACATTACGTAATTACTAAACCCTTTTCATGACTTCCTTGCTACTTATACGGGTCTTGTGCTTGCAGTAGTACGGGCCCATACTACCTTTCACACTAACCCATATTTGTCTCAAGGGATCGTCACGGACCACCCAGCCACAAGGCCCAACATCTAGGATATGCATACATCCTATACATATTCTCTTAAGAGTTGCTAATCCCTCCTCACGCTGGCCTATTACAATCCACACTCACTCATGAAACTTCCATTAACCCTGCAGGCGCTCGTGCATGCTAATCATACGTAACACTGGATTTGATAGACAGTCAGATACTTGATCCTACCCTAAGCCCACAACCAGACAATGAACAAGAAATAAGGCAAAATCAAACATTCTCATACTATGAAATCTTAGTTATGTACAACTATTATGCACACACTAATCAACCACAGAAATGATGTTAGTTCCATCTAGCATAACAAGAAATTCCCCTAGGCTATCAAGCATCATAAATCAGACAATTCTATCATGCAATTCCTGAAGATCCCTAGCCTACAAACTATCATGCACTTCTATCATATCATCAATTCATAGAACAAGTGTGGGTATCTTGGGGAACACTTTCCTTGGCTCCGACTGATTGTACACATCACATAATTTTCTGTCGGTCTTTTAAGAGTAAATTTTTTGAAAAACATTTTGCAGATCCTTAGTTTGAGTATGGAATCCCACAAGTGTTCATCTAATTCTCTCAAACCAGGGCTCTGATACCAACTTGTAACATCCAAAAAATCATGACAAAATTTTCATTTTTGAAACCATATCAAAATCCATAAATCATACAAAACATAGTTTCCAAAAGTCAGAATTATAAATCAGAGTATCCTGAAATCATAGGTCAAATAAATATCCATGATGATATGCACAATCACGCCTTCGCCTTGACCTTGTCCTCTGATGTACCTAAAACCATAAAATCAAACTGTAAACCAAAGGTTAGTGAGTTCCCCCAAACTACCCCACACAACAACATATATATACAATGCACGTAACCACGCCTACAACACAAGGATGGACCGCCACCGAGCCTTCAACTACAAGTTGGACCGCTCCCGAGCCTACATCATAAGCTAGACCGTTCCCTTGGGCCTAGAGTATCAACTGGACCGCCCAGGTATCTTGGCATTCAGCACAAAGCATGACTGCCTCATTTGTTAAAACTTTTTAAACAATTAACAATTTTTTTATTGGGAGAGTATTATCCTACAAATCATTTGTTACTAAATGAGTTATAATTGATGGCCACATAATTGGAGCATTTTGAAAAAAAAAGTAAAATATTTGTTTTAGTTACGCAACTAAAGAGAGCAAAATTAGTAAAATATTTTAAAACGATGACACCACTTTTTACTTGGGTCGTGAATTTAACCCTTGTATCAATTTATGAGTGTAGATGCTTTATTTACTAAAATTTCCACCTCTTTAGGTTTGCACAAAAAGGACTCTCACTATATCCATAACCAAATCAACTTTTTCAATAATACTTTCAGTAGTTTGTTTGGCATTTATGTTAGAATATATAGCGAAATACCAACTACCAAACACATTTATTGGTGTATCTGACACTACAAGTGGTGCATCAGGTAGTAATGGAGGTCTATCGGTTTTCATATCGACCTTTATAACTACCTTTTGGAGGAACAAAACAAACGAGCATGCATATTAACCCCTAATAGCGAACTTGAAATTTATATGGGCTCACACATTTTACAATTCATGAGTGCACCACAATTTAATATTTTGGATCTTTTAACTTGGTGGAGAGGAAATGAAGCATAATTTTCTTTTATCTTCGTTATGGCCTGTGATTTACTAACTGTTTAAGCTTCCACAATAGCTTTGAAAGCGGTTTTTTCTTTTAGTGGTAGGGTTTTGTCAAAGTTGTGAACGAATCTTACTACGGTGATAGTGGAGGTCTACATATGCTTGAAGGATTACTTAGATTCGATGGAACGTATGTAACACTTGGTATCACTTGAAAGGCCTGATACAAGACAATGTCGAACCGTAGATAATGGAACAAGAATGGGAACAAGGCATAACAATGCCTCTAAACCTTCTTTTAAAATCGACGACGATGAAGATGAAGACAATGGTATTGATGAGTCCCCTTCCCATATGTGTGGCGTTCTAACAAAAAAAAGAGGCGAATCAGAAGTTGAAGTCTATTTGGCAAAATGTTATAAAGTCACATTGTTATTGTTATTGTTATTGTTATTGTTATTGTTGTTACTGTTACTGTTACTGAAACTGTTACTGTTGTGTTAGTGTTAATGTTACTATTACTGTTACTATTACTGTTATTATTATTATTATTATTATTATTATTATTATTATTATTAGCATCAAAACTCTTCCATTTCGACGTTTGATGTATGTTTTTAAGTATTCCAGTGAACCTATGTTGCATTTTATGTTATATTTAAGTGTTAAAAAATGTTGTTTTTTAATCGAAATTTACGGATCGGATTAAACTGATTTGGATCCTGCAAAGAAAAAACTAGTCAAAACCGGTTTCAAACATTTGGATTTTTGGCAAACCAGATCTCAGCTAACATCATCAAAAGTCAAAACCGGATCTGAATCGGATCGGATTAGATCGGGCCTTCGTGCACCTCTACTCATCATTAATCATGATGGGGTGTGAACTATTATTTGATATTGTAGTCTTTTACTTCATTTCTATGCATGTGAATTTGGTGTTTAGAATTTTTCTTATGCATTCTAATTAGCTTTTTAAAGATTTACTTGTTATATAGGAAGATATTTTGATATTCATCATGTTTTTTCATTAAATATAAATGTATTTATAGATTTTATTTTGGAATCCTTTTATAACTTTAACACTACAAGATGGAACTATATCGATATAACATGGACATTATCCTAGAAACAATATGGTAAATAATATCTAATACAACTTCTTTGTTTGAGCGATAGTTGGACGAATGACTATTCTTGAGTTTCTCTTGAGTGGCTCTTGAATCTGACTTGAAACATAATTTGTAATTACGCTTTTAATTGATGCATTTGAAATTTCCAAACATATATTGGAAGAATATTTTTCGTGACGTCGACTTGTCTATGAAACAATAGATGAATTCTTAATGTCGAATGAGGTAGTATTAGGCAGACTAGAGAAGTGAAAGTCATCAACATGAAAAATGTGTTTGATAAAGTTTCAAGTCAAAAGAAGAGGGATAACCTTAGGAATGGAGGTTGTGACATGCTAAAATGCATTCCCACTGGCAAAAATCTAATACACATAACCACAATGTCTAATTTTCGGGCGATAACATAAAATGCGTAGATAAAGTTACATAACTCATTGATTTAGGTAGATCATTGTTGTTTTTTATCATTCTTTTTAGAGAGATTTTGTGTAACATCCCGACTCCCAGGTATAATATTTAATTATATTATATTCATTTTATCAGGGAAAATCGACGAGTTGGAGGCCCCAACTCGCCGAGTAGAGGTGGAGATACCCGCGTGATTTTTAAACTCTACTCGACGAGTTGGAGGACCCAACTCGACGAGTAGGCGTTGAGTGAGAAAACCCTAATTTTCAGGGTTTTTACCCTATTTAAAGGACCTTAAGCCTTCATTTCCGCCTCCCTTATCATTTTGACACACTGAGAGAAACCCTAATCGAGCTGTATTCATCTGTGTGTGAGAGAGAGAGAGAGAGAGAGAGTCTAAAAGTTCGTGATTTGGTGCATTCTTGGAAGAAGATAGAAGAGCATAAGGCTTGGAACGAGAAGAAGGCCTTGGATCCAGTGTTCCTTCAGTGCTAGCTGCTAATTGGAGGTATAAAGTTATCACCTTGATCATTGTTTGTTTAGAATTCTTCTTTAGGAAGTTTGTGGCCATTTCCATCTTCCTTTTGAGCCTTTGAGCCATTTGAGCATGACATGAAGTTGAAACTTCAGATCTGTACAGTATGAGGTCCCTTGAGCATAAAGATTCAAGCTTTATCAAGCTATTGGCCAAGTTCCAAACATAAAACCTTCTATAGAGCTTTGTTTTGGCATTTTGAGCCATAGGTGCCATGCATGGACGTAAAGCTTGCAGCTTTACGTGGTATTTCAGCCTTGGGAGGCTACATCTAGAGTTTGAGACTTTAGATCTGGTTAGAATCGTCTGAATGATAATTGGACTAGAGGGACTCGACGAGTGCATGAGCCAACTCGACGAGTTGGTTAGGGTTTTCCCCAAAAGCTTGGACACGTGCAAACTCGACGAGTTGATGAGATAAATTGGCGAGTTGAGTTGGAGTTTTCCTGATTTTCTGAGAACAGGAGGAACTCGACGAGTCGCATAGGTGCACTCGACGAGTTGGGTCAACATGGACTGTTGACTCGAGTGTTGACTTCCGTTTACTTTTAGGGTTTGGTCAAGTGATGGATATGGATACCATGGAGGGGTAATATGGTATTTTCACCCTTTCCAAGAGTTAGTAAAGGGATTAGCTTAATATCTTTAGTATGGTTATTACAAAGTGTTAATTAGAGATGAATATGATATGTAGGCGGAGTCGAGACCGATCGTTGAGTACGAGACATACTTGCTTTGCTTACGAGGTGAGTCTTCTCACTGTACTTACCTGAGTGGTAATATTGAGTGACCAGAGGGTCTTATCTGAGTATCGACCGGAGGGTCTATTTGAGTTACTGACTTGAGGGTCTTATGTGCTTATTCTGAGTTATATGATATTATGCATTTTGTCTTTGTGATTTATGTTGTATATTATATGTGCCTTATTGAGTTAGGACCGGAGGGTCCAAACCGAGTTGTGAGACTGGAGGGTCTTCACTGAGATATCGGACTAGAGGGTCCGACCCTAGCTGTGAGACCGGAGGGTCTTCACTGAGACACATGACCGGAGGGTCCTTATTGAGATTTAGCCATGAGAGGCTAATTATTTGTGCATGGTATTTTGGGGAACTCAATAAGCTTCATGCTTACAGTGTTGTGTGATATGTGTTTCAGGAACTTCCCAAGATCACGGGAAGGCGCCGGCTTGATTGTACACACCAGTTGGAGTTTATGTTTTTGAGGATTCTGGGATATTATCAAACATTTGTTGACTTGTGTTTTGACAACTTATACATTTGTGGTTTTTGAGAAATGTGATATTGGGTTTTATGTGATTTTAAAAATGAAAATTTTGTTTGAAAATTTAGAGTGTTACAAGTTGGTATCAGAGCCTTGGTTTGAGGGATTCGAATGTACTCTCCAGTATGTCTGGCCTCAAACTGAGGATTTGGGAAAATTTTCTAAAAAGAAATGATTTTCTAAAAAACGAGTAAGAGCTTTTAAGAGAAAACAAGATGGAGCGGTGTGTACAATCAACCAGAACCCGAACGTTGATTTCCTAAAATACCATTACTTGTTTATATTATGTAACACCCATAAAATTCAAGCCAATTTAAAACTTTTAAAACATTTCCAACCATTAACCATTACAAAACTTGTTTTCAAAATGTATCATATCAGAGTATCCCAGAAACAAAGTCATAAAAAGTGAGGAGCTGTACGATCATGCCTTCGCCTTGCCGCGATCCCCTGATGTACGTGAAACAATAAACTGAAACCGTAAGCCCGAAAGCTTAGTGAGTTCCCCCAAGATACCCATACCACAACAATACACATATAATCATAAACAGCATACTATGGGTCCAGTCAACCATCGGGTTGGAATACCCCAGGCCCTCAACCATCCGGTTGGAATGCCAACATACTATGGGTCCAATCATCCTCGGGATGCAATACCCCAGGCCCACAACCAAAAGGTTGGAATGCCCACATACTACGAGTCCAATCATCCTCGGGATGGAATACTCACAGCCCACAACCTACAGGTTGGAATGCCCATGTCTATTGGCCTCCGCACAAAGCAGATAAACCTCAACCGCTAAACGAACATGTGCACATATAACAGATAATCACATAACAGTCTATAGACAATACTTGATCTAACGGATCATACCACATAGCACATGACACCATCCTATCTACCAGGATGCTGATCTAACAGATCATACCACATATCATATAATATTATCCTACCCTCTAGGATACCGGTCTAACAGGTCATACCACATACCATATAATATTATCCTACCCTCTAGGATACCGTTCTAACAGATCATACTAGCATAACATAACCAGATAACAATCCAAAGGGCCGGCCTTGGTGCCTTAGACCCTTGAGTATAGTGAGGATACTCACCTTGCAACTGCCGACTGGAAATAGAAAGCTCGACTCTTGAATCACCACCACGAACTCCACCACCTATATCCAACACATCACAAGGTTCATAAATTCCCAGTTACCCCCAGAAGTCAACTGGTCAACCCTCGGTCAAAGTCAAAGTCAACTGCCCGGGTCAACAGTCCATGTTGACCTGAACTCGTCGAGTGTATCCAGCCACTCGACGAGTTCCTTGCATAACTCGTCCGCTCGTCGAGTCACCAGAGTGACTCGTCGAGTTCCTAAGGCTCGCGGTCGAAGCTCCTTGGCCACTCGTCGAGTTTTTCCCCCTTGCAACTCGACAAGTTCGCACGCATCCAAAGGTTGGGAAAAACCCTAACCGACTCGCCGAGTCACTCTACTGACTCGCTGTGTCTACGACAATCTTCATCAGACTCGCCGAGTTGTTCATCCAACTCGTCGAGTTCAGGACCATCTTCATACGACTCGCCGAGTCGACCATGCGACTTGCTGAGTCCCTTCAATCCTTCATCCATACAGATGCTTTTTAAGCCATGCAAAGGCTCCAGATTGTAGATCCAACCTTCCAAGGCTTGCTTATCACGTAAAGGTTCAAACTTTATGTGCATGCAAAGCTTTAAGGCCCTAAAATGACAAAACTAAGCTTGACATGAAGTCCAACACTTGAGGGAAAGCTCATTCTTGCCAAAACTGTTACCTTTATGGATCCAGGGACCAAAGGGAGTCTAGATCTGAAGTTTCAGCTTTAGATCTTGGCTCAAACACAAAAGCCTTTCCTAAAACCCACCCAAAAGAGATTAAAGATAAGATGAGCCAAAGAGACAGCTTAATACCTTCCAGAGAGTGTCAACTGATGTATATCCTTGCTTCCTACGAGTTCCTAGCTTCAATTTCTTGTTTCCCCAAGTGTTCCTCACCAAGATCTCTCTTCACATCTCTATCACACCAAAGAAACACACACACACACGATTTAGGGTTTAAGGGTGCCAAGAAGCTGTAAAGGGGAGGCTGGGGAGGGCCAATGATCCTTTAAATAGGGTGCAAAACCCCAGAATTTAGGGTTTCATCTGCCAGCTCCTACTCGTCGAGTCCCTTCTTGGACTCGGCGAGTAGATCACTAAAACACGCGGACCAACCTGCTGCTACTCGACGAGTAGGGCAGCCAACTCGTCGAGTAGACCTTGAAATCAATAAAATTCTCACATAAACCAATACCTGAAAATCGGGGCGTTACATATTATGAGATACTTATGAGATATTAGAGTTGCATGCTAGAGGATAGGCTAGGTATTTCAGGGATTTAGAGCTAGAGTTGCCTGATTCATGATGCCTTAGTCTAGGAAATGCTATTGATTGATATTATCTACTATTTGCTCTGTATGTGTGCTGAGTAAGGATACATAGCATGAATGTTTTAGAGAGAGTTTTGAGTAATTTAGGAGAGATACCTAGATGAGCATTGAGGAATCTACCGAGAGAGTAGTTTGATATCCGTGAGGGATAGAGTACTTGTGAATTAGGATCCTAGGAGGAGGACTTGGGACGACTACAGATTAGTGTGGAAGGTAGTATTGGGCCCGTACTACTGAAAGCACCGGATCTGTATGCGACCCAAGTAAGAATCTTAGGATACTAAGGATCATGTAGGGTAGGTAATGGCGTGAGTGTTTGAGGTAGTCTCTGAAGATTTTCGTGTTGTGTTACAGAGACACTATGGTGATTACCCGCAACAACCCCGGGAGCAGTGGTATCAGTGACGAGGAGATCCGCAGGATCATTCATGAGGAGGTGGTCGCAGTTATCAGAGAGGCTATACCAGAGATGTTCGGGTCTATTAAGACCACGTTCATTGAGACATTCAATGAGCAATAAGTTGCTGTCACGGAGGCTGCTGCTGCTGCAGCCACCGCGACCATAGCTGCTGGTAGGCCATAGGGAGGTGACTCGTTGTTGTTCCGTGAGTTCAGCAACACGAAGCCACCAGAGTTTGATGGGATATAGGACCTGATTTCTTCCATGATATGGATCTCCGACATTGAGGGGTGTTTCTATACGTGTTCATGCTCGGAGCATCTGAGAGTTCGGTTTGCGTTGAACCAGCTTCGCTTGGGAGCGAAGGACTGGTGGAAGTTCGTGACGACTGAATTTACCCCTGCAGATCATGCTGCAGTGACTTAGGAAAGGTTCACCAAGTTATTCAGAGATGAGTATGTTCCCCAGGTAGAGAGGGGACGTTTGGCACATGAGTTTCTGTCTCTCAAGCAGAAGACATAATCAGTGACAAAGATTACGAGGATGTTTCATGAGAGAGCGATGTTCTGTCCTGAGCACGTGTCTACTGAGCAGGAATGTGTGAGGAGCATATTGAGGAGAGATATTCGGGAGTTCGTGGCGAAATCGTCATATCGAATATTGGCTGAGTTGCAGACCAATGCTAGAAGGAGAGAGATCGAGCAGGAGATTCAGACCATAAAGGAAGGAGAGTCTCAGGGGAGAGACAGGAGACCAGTGCAGTCGCAGCCAATTACGAAGCAGACTAAGCCCGCTGATTCGAGAGCAGGAGGCCAGAAGGGCCGCACTTGTGGCAAGTGCGGCAAGAGCCATGAGGGATCTTGTCGAGCAGGGATTTGCTACAAATGTGGCAATGAGGGGCACATGGCGAGGGACTACCCCAAGGGATTTTCGGTTTGCTTTCATTGCAACCAGATTGGACACCGGAAGGCCGAGTGTCCTCAGCTTACTCATGGATCAGCCCAGGCTTCTTCTCCTGCTGCTTTACGTGTTACTGATGTTCAGCCGGGGAAGGCCGAGGCTCCAAGAGCTCGTGGGAGAGCATTCCAGCTGACTACGGAGGAGGTCCGCGTAGCGCCTGATGTTGTTGCTGGTACGTATCTCCTTATTTATGTTGTTTTGAGATTTGTTTATGCTTATACTGTGTTGCATATAGTTACTTTTATTGTGAGTTTTGTGCCTGCTTTGGTGTTATTTGACTCGGGTGCGAGTCGATCTTTCGTGTCTTTATCCTTTAGTCGTCACATTAGTGTTAGACGCGAGGCATTTAGTCGATCACTGAGGGTTTCTATAGCAGATGAGCATGCGGTTTTTTCCACTGATGTATTCCAAGGATGTGTTTTATAGATCTTTGGTGCTAAGTTCCCGATAGATCTAGTGCTGATAGCGATGGGTGATGTTTGTGTCATAGTGGGCATTGATTGGTTGAGCCGGTTTGGAGCCATGATTGGCTGTGAGCGTCAGATGGTGACCATACGAGACCCTAGTGGGGGAGTACTTACTATGTATGGCGAGGGAACTAGATCGGGATCAACTTTCTGTTCTCCCGCCGGGTCGAGGCAGAGTCTACAGCAGGGTTGCATGGGCTTTTTAGCATATGTGATGGATACGAGAGTTGCCACTGAGAGGCCGAGTTCTATCTCCGATGTTCCGGTAGTGTGTGAGTTTTCGGATGTTTTCCCCGAGGAATTGTCGGGTGTGCCTCTTGAGAGGCAGGTGGAGTTTTCGGATGTTTTCCGGGTGCAGCGCCTATTGCCAAGGCACCTTATCGCCTTGCGCCGCCTGAGATGCAGGAGTTGTCCTTGCAGCTCCAGGAGCTGCTGGGGAAGGGTTTCATTAGACCGAGTAGCTCACCGTGGGGAGCGCCGATCCTTTTTGTCAAGAAAAAGGATGGTTCATACCGGATGTGCATCGATTACCGGGAGTTGAACAAGTTGACGGTCAAGAACCGTTATCCACTACCGAGGATCGACGACTTTTTGATCAGTTGTAGGGGGCGTCTTGGTTTTACAAGATTGATTTGAGATCTGGTATCATTAGATGAGAGTATGCGAGGAGGATATTCAGAAGACAGCTTTTCGAACTCGTTATGGGCATTACGAGTTTGTGGTGATGCCTTTCGGGCTCACCAATGCACTTGCAACGTTCATGGACCTCATGAACCGGGTGTGCAGACCCATGTTGGATAGGTCGGTGATCGTGTTCATCGACGACATTTTGGTGTACTCAAGGTCTAGGGAACAACATAAGGAGCACTTGTGAGAGATTCTTGGAGTATTGAGGATGGAGAGGCTTTATGCCAAATTCTCCAAGTGTGATTTCTAGTTGCGAGAGGTCCAGTTCTTGGGACACCTCATTAACCAGAATAGGATTTTGGTTGACCCGGCCAAGATTGAGGCAGTTATGCGATGGGAGGTGTCCAGATCCCCATCCGAGATCAGGACTTTTCTGGGTTTGGCATTACTATCAGAGATTTATCAGAGATTTCTCCAAGATTTCCGTTCTTCTCACCAGATTGACCATGAAGGGTGTTACTTTTGTCTGGGGGCCCGGGCAGTAGGCCTCATTTGAGACTCTTCGCCAGAGACTGTGTGAAGCTCCAGTGTTAGCCCTTCCGGAGGGAGTAGAGGAATTCGTAGTCTACTATGATGCATCCATTTTCGGTTTGGGTGTCGTATTGATGCAGAGGGGGCACGTGATAGCATATGCATCGAGGCAACTGAAGCCTCACGAGACGAGATATCTCACCCATGATTTGGAGCTGGGGGCGGTGGTATTCGCCCTCAAGATTTGACGCCACTATCTTTATGGTGTCTGATGTACCATATACACAGACCATAAGAGTCTGAAGTACCTTATGGAGCAGCCCAACCTGATTATATGAGACAAAGGAGGTGGTTGGATGTAGTGAAAGACTATGACTGTGAGATTTTGTATCAGCCTGGCAATGCTAATATGGTAGCCGATGCCCTGAGTCGTAGAGCAGCGAGTGCTCCGATCCGAGACGTGTGCATGAGGATGACGGTGATGACTCCAGTCTTAGAGACCATCCGAGAGGCCCAAGCGTGTAACGCCCATGTTTCGGGGTTAAGCATTAAGTAGATGATGTAATAGTCTAGGTCAACTATTGTAACTCTTTTTGAAGTAATAAAGATGAATTATTTGAGTATTATGTGAATTATATGCATTTATGTGCTTATTACTTATTTATAAATGTATAATAAATAAAGGATAAAAATAAGCGTCAAAATTAAAGTGTGAGATAAGCCAAATATCTTTACATAAAGTTGTAGTGGTCGAAACAAGGATTTCGGGGATATAAAGAACGCCGAAATCCAAGTTATAACGAAGAAGTTATGACCCGTCGAAGTTTCGCGACGGAACCGACACGGCACCGGGAAGCATAAATAGTGAATTTATGATAGAAGACTTTTTGGCCTTAGTAATCTAAACGAAAGTCGTATAATGTGTTAAACCGAGAACATCCATAAAAAGAACGCCCAAATCTGACTTGGTATGAGGAAGTTATGAATTTTCTAAGATTCGGCATAGCAGTGCACGGCCTGAAACTCGAATTTTAGTTCGAGCGGTTGTTGGCCTACGCGACCTAAATGAGAGTTGAAGATCTCATTACTAGGAACTCAATGGTAAAAATACAGACGAAAACGGAGTCCGTATGTAGAAGTTATGAATTTTACGTAGTCATTTAACAATATAATCTTCTCATACTGTTAAATTTAAAATCAGTCGAGAATTAGCCGACGGAGTCAAAAGGAAAGTTGTAGATCTTATTTTTACCTACACGTAGATATAAAGAACGTCGAAAATGGAGCTCGTATGCAAAAGTTACGAATTTTTGAAAATCGGCTGATTTCCACCATGTGTGCGATGCCACGTGTCAACACCAGGCTGTGCCTGGCTGTAGCCAGCTGGCTCACGACGTGAGCACCCTTTCTCACGACGTGAATCGGCCCAGACAGCCTATAAATAGAGGCGTAAATCACCCCCAAAACACACACCTTTCATACCCTTTCTCTCCCATTACCCCCAAAACCTCTCTTCCATTCCCTAGTACTTCCTAAGTGCTAGAAGCGAGTCCCGGAGAGCCCGAAGGCTCCAAGAAAAAGAGTTTTTCGGTTTGAAACTCTGTCCGTGTGGAGCCCAATTTTCAAGCAAACTTCCCGGTTCCGTCAAAGAAGATTATTTTTAGAAGCGAGGTGCTATCCGTATCACTCCGTATCAGGTGAGTGTATAGTCACTTTCATCTTACACATAGATATGAAGTATTTTATGTGCTATGTGTATAGGTATATGTTAGCTATTTACATGAGATGTTGTTGAATGAAAGATCTATGCTTCTTTCTTTCAGATCTAAAACTTTTACCTTCAGATCTACACTTTATCTTTCACATCTAAGACTTTTCTTTTAGATCTGAGACTTTTTCTTTCAGATCTACACTTTCTCACCTCAGATCTAAGCTTTTTTTTTAGATCTAAACTGTGTACTTTGAGATCTATGTTAGATGAAAGATCTGAACTTCTTTCCTTCGGATCTGAACTTTTTCTTCAGATCTAGACCGTATATATATTTTATGCTTTAAAAGTCAAGCTGGATGAAAGATGTAAACATTATTTTTCAGATCTAGACTGTATAAATATTTTATGCTTTGAAAGTATGTTGGATGAAAGATGTAAGCTTTGTTTTACAGATCTGGACCATGTATGTATTTTATATCTACAAATATGTTGGGTAGAACAATGGGTAGATGAAATAGATGATGTGCGTTAAAATGATGAGATCTATAGATATAGTCACTTTCATCCCCCCCCCTATGGTTGCCTTACGGACACATATGGCAGAGGAATCCCCGTAGCAGTAGTGTCCATCCCGATGAAATTCCTTAGGATAGGTCCCTTATAATAGGTGCTTTAGGGACGCAAAATGAGGATAACGGGAACGGGTAATCGGGTTAGTAATTTGATGAAAATAAATAATGAACTTGTTATTGTGGGTTGAAAACCCTATATGCTCACCAGGCTCCCCAACCTGACCCACTCAGTTTTCTTGTATTGCAGGTAGTGGCAAAAGCATAGTTGGATGACTTGACGAGAGATTATGGATTTAAAACCAGATTGTGTTTTGTGGCCTAAGATGTTTATTTCTTTTTGGTTTATGCTTATGGTCTGTATCGATGATTGACATCCCGAGTTTTTGTAATGTAATGAAATTACATTTCTTTAAGAAATGCTTTGACAAAATTTATATCATATTTTGTTTTGGGAACAAATTCCGCAATACTTTTCTTAAGAAGTTACTCTGATTTTTATTAAAAAAATCGGTCTTTTCTGACCGTAAAAATGGGGATGTCACAGTTGGTATCAGAGCATTAGTTTAAGCGAACTAGGAATTTTTAGGATTTCTAGACTTAAACTTAGAATTCTAAGCGATGATCGTGAGATGAGTGTCTTCCATATTTTAGACACGAGCACTAGTTTATTTTAGGAAAGATGCCTAAAATGCTTTTATGTGCTAAATGCTTTAAGCTTTCCTTACGTGCTATTATTTGTTCGGATCTATGGTCTGTTGCCGACCGGATCTGGAAACCTTATGTGTTTAGGATTCTAAGCGTTCGATTACGATATTAGAACTAGCATGTAATGTTTCGGAGTGATAAGGAGAATTTAAACGTCTATCGTGAAAAGAGATCTAAATTCACCTAATTTGGTGTATAGATCGAAATGGCAAGAACCCGAAGTGGAGCTGGAAACGTGAATGGGAACAGGAATCAGCAGCCTCGTCCCAAAGTGATTGAGCAGGTGCCGACAGTTGAAGTTGCACCTGAGCCAGTCACAATGGCTGGAGTTCAAGCCATGATTCGGGCTATGATGGCGGAGCAGAGGGAAGAGATGAGACAATTGTTGCTGAATAACAGAAATGAACCTTCGATGCCTATTGAACAACCAGAACGAAATGACGGAGAGTCTGAAGAAGGGAATAACATTCGCACTGTCAGTCAAGTGGAACCCCCGGTGATCAGGAGGAACAACCATGATGAAAGAGTCGAGAGGAACGAATGCAAGTATAAGGACTTCACAACCTGTAAGCCATCAACTTTCACGGGGAAATAGGATCCAATTGGAGTCATGGACTGGATATCGGAGATGGAATTGGCTTTCGTAATATGTGGTTGCAAAGGCAAGCTACAGACCACCTTTGCAGTGCGACAGTTCAAAGGAGGTGTTGTTCGCTGGTGGAACACTATGGGGAAGACTCTAAGCCCCAATGAGCCACTGCAGTTGACTTGGGCAGAATTTTTGGTACATTTCAAGCGCAAGTACTGCTCAGCCCAAAACATGCTTGAGCTAGAGAACCAATTCCTGACATTGAAGAAGGGAAACATGTCCATTGATGAATACACCAATGCCTTCACTGACAAAATGGAGTTTGCTTTGCGCATCGTTCTAGACGAGCTGACGAAAGTAGATAAGTATGCAAAGGGACTTCCATGGGAGTACGCTGTGCCAGTCCGCCAGGCACCTACTCTGGAGGCAGCTATTTGGGCTGCCAAGTCTGTTGAGGAAATGATCAAGGGAAGAGCCGCCAGCAAGGTTGAGGTTGGCGAAAAGAGGAAGTTTGATGGGTCGTTAAAATCTAACAAGAAGAACAAGTCTGGTTCAAAGAAATCTGGAGGAGGTGGAAACAAAGCAAAGTGGTGCGAGAAGTGTAAAAAGAAACACTTGGGGAAATGTAGGGAAGAGGTGACTTGCTACAAATGTGGAAGGACGGGGCATTACACCAACGAGTTCACATCCAACAAGAGGGTGTGCTATGGATTCAATGAAGAAGGGCACATCGCTAAGGATTGCCCGAAGAAGAAGGAGGCGGCAAAGCCCAATGTCCCACCGAAGCCAAAAGCCAGAGCTTTCCAGATGACCCTGGAAGTCGCGAAGGAAGCAGCGGACGTTGCTTCAGGTACCTTTCTTGTAAATGGATTGCCTGCCAATATATTGTTTGATTCTGGAGCAAATTAATCCTTTATATCACATAAATTTGGTGGAAGACTAGCATTGCCTATAGAAAAACTTGATGATGCCCTAGTTGTAGAAGTTGTCGGTGGCAAATTCATACCTGTTAGCAATTGCATTAGGAATATCGTCATCGAATTGAACGGAAACGAATTCCACGAGGAGCTGTTACCTATTGAGCTAAATGGTTTCGATATTGTACTGGGAATGGATTGTCTTAGAGCCAATGATGCCGAGATACTATGCAAGAAGAAGATAGTAAGAGTAAACCCGCCTGGAAAAGAGTCATTCGTGGTGTATGGGGACAAACACAGAGTAAATTCTAGAATCATCTCCCTGATGAAAGCCAGAAAATGTTTGTCCAAAGGTTGCTCATCATACTTGGCATTTGTGATCGATGCTAAGAAAGAGAAGAAGGAGATGCAGCAAATACCGGTGCTGTGTGATTATCCGGAGGTCTTTCCCGAAGATCTTCCTGGATTACCGCCTGATAGACAAGTGGAATTTCGAATAGACTTGTTACCAGGAACAACACCAATAGCAAAAGCACCATACCGATTAGCACCGACGGAGATGAAGGAGCTTATAACGCAAATTTAGGAGTTGTTGGACAACGGTTTCATTAGACCTAGTTCATCACCCTGGGGAGCTCCAGTGTTATTTGTAAAGAAGAAAGATGGAAGCATGAGGATGTGCATAGATTACAGAGAGCTGAACAAGGCAACAGTGAAGAACAAGTACCCATTGCCGAGGATTGATGACCTTTTCGATCAGCTGCAAGGTTCGAGTTATTTCTCCAAGATCGATCTTATGTCAGGATATCATCAGCTGAAGGTGCGAGAACAAGATATTGAGAAAACCGCGTTCAGAACAAGGTACAGACACTATGAGTTCTTGGTTATGTCGTTTGGACTAACCAATGATCCAGCAGCATTCATGGATTTGATGAACAGGGTTTGTAAACCATTCCTCGATAAATCCGTGATAGTGTTCATAGATGACATTCTGGTTTACTCAAAAAGCGAACAGGAGCATGGCAAGCACCTGCGAGAAGTGTTAGAAGTTCTGAAGAAGGAGAAGCTGTACGCAAAGTTCTCAAAATGTGATTTTTGGATTCGAGAAGTCCAATTCTTGGGTTACGTGGTTAACCAAGAAGGGATCATGGTTGACCCAGCAAAGATCGAAGCTGTGATGAAGTGGGAACAACCGAAAAGTCCTACAGAGATCCGAAGCTTTTTGGGATTAGCCGGATATTACCGAAGGTTTACCCAAGGCTTTTCTTCGATAGCTGCTCCATTGACAGCTTTGACCCATAAAGGAGCTACTTATACTTGGAGTGAGAAGCACGAAGAAGCATTCGAGAAGTTAAAGAAGAAGTTGTGTGAAGCATCGGTTCTTTCTCTGCCCGATCGAGTCGAAGACTTCGCAGTTTATAGCGATGCATCTGGAATTGGGTTAGGTTGCGTTCTGACCCAAAGGGATAAGGTGATAGCATATGCATCGAGGCAATTGAAAGAACACGAAAAGAACTACGCCACTCACGATCTGGAGTTGGCGGCGGTAGTATTTGCACTAAAGATATGGAGGCATTATCTTTACGGCACGAAGTGCAAGCTTTTCACCGATCATAAGAGTCTTCAGTATCTCTTTGATCAAAATGAGTTGAATATGAGGCAACGACGCTGGCTAGAGTTGCTTAAGGATTACGATTGAGAGATACTTTACCACCCTGGTAAAGCAAATGCCGTAGCCGATGCTTTAAGCCGAAAAGTGAGCCTTGAAAGGAGAAGGCCAAGAGCGTTAAGAATTGAAGTTGTCTCAACGATCGTGGAAAGTATTAAGAGAGCTCAAGAAGAAGCTTTAGAGAAAAATGACCGAAAAGAAGAGCGTTTGGGCAGAACGCTGGTGTTCGGTACGAACAATCAAGGGTTAAAGGTATTCGAAGATAGGATTTGGGTACCTAAGACGGGAGGAATAAGAGATCTTCTGATGGAGGAAGCGCACTAGACCATGTACTCGATTCATCCCGGTAGCACTAAAATGTATAGGGACCTAAAGCCCTACTACTGGTGGCCGACGATGAAGCTCGATGTTGCGAAGTATGTGACCGAGTGTGTGACATGTGCGAGAGTTAAGGCACAACATCAGAAACCGTATGGGAGTTTAGAACCTTTACCTGTACCCATGGGTAAATGGGAAGACATCACCATGGATTTTGTGACTAAACTGCCCAGAACGAAGAGCGGTCACGACATGATTTGGGTGGTCGTGGATCGTTTCACGAAGAGTGCACACTTCATAACAGCCAACGAGAAGTGGTCTATGGATAAGCTTGCAAATGCTTACGTGAAGGAAGTGGTAAGACTTCACGGTGTTCCTCTAACGATTGTATCAGATCGTGATAGTCGTTTCACGCCAAGGTTCTGGAGAAGTCTACAAGAGGAATTGGGTACAAAATTGTGTTTAAGTACAGCTTACCATCCGCAGACTGATGGTCAAAGCGAAAGAACAATACAAACACTTGAAGATATGCTGAGAGCATGTACCCTGGAATTCCAAGGTAACTGGGATGAGCACTTACCTCTGGTAGAGTTTTCCTACAATAACAGTTTCCACACGAGCATCAAGATGGCACCCTATCAAGCTTTGTACGGACAGAAGTGTCGTATGCCGTCTTGTTGGATTGAGGCCGGAGAGAAGCAGTTTATGGGCCCCGAGATAGTCCATGAGACTATTGAGAAGCTGAAAGTGATCAGGGAAAGGATGTTAGCACCTCAGGATCGTCAGAAGAGTTATGCTGACAAGAAAAGATGACCAATGACTTTTGAAGTTGGAGAGTCCGTTTTGCTTAAAGTCTCACCGTGGAAGGGACTTATAAGATTCGGTAAACGAGGAAACTTGAGTCCAAGGTTTATTGGACCGTTCAAAGTTCTTCAGAAGATTGGGAACCAAGCTTACAAGCTCGAATTGCCAGAAGAACTAGATGGTATTCATAACACATTCCATGTGTGTTATTTGAGGAGGTTCACGGAGAAGTTCCCGACATAATTCCAATTTCATAGTTAAGGATGAATGAGAATAAGAGGCTAATCGAAGAGCCCGAGGCGATTGTTGACCGTAAGACGAAGAAGTTACGACGCAAGATGGTCGACTTAGTGCTAGTCCGTTGGAAACATTCGAATGGGCCGAATCTCACCTGGTAAACGGAGAGCGACATGATGAGTCGCTATCCGCATCTGTTTGCTGATGCATGATTCCGGGACGGAATCATCCTAAGGGGGAGAGAATTGTAACACTCATGTTTCGGGACTAAACATTAAGTAGATGATATAATAGTCTACGTCAACTATTGTAACTCTTTTTGAAGTAATAAAGATGAATTATTTGAGTATTATGTGAATTATGTGCATTTATGTGCTTATTACTTATTTATAAATGTATAATAACTAAAGGATAAAAATAAGCGTCAAAATTAAAGTGTGAGATAAGCCCGATATCTTTACATAAAGTTGTAGTGGTCGAAACAAGGATTACGGGGATATAAAGAACGCCGAAATCCAAGTTATAACGAAGAAGTTATGACCCGTCGAAGTTTCGCGACGGAACCGGCACGACACCGGGAAGCGTAAATAGTGAATTTACGATAGAAGACTTTTTGGCCTTAGTAATCTAAACGAAAGTCGTAGAATGTGTTAAACCGAGAACATCCATAAAAAGAACGCCCAAATCTGACTTGGTATGAGGAAGTTATGAATTTTCTAAGATTCGGCATAGCAGTGCACGGCCCGAAACTCGAATTTTAGTTCGAGCGGTTGTTGGCCTACGCGACCTAAATGAGAGTTGAAGATCTCATTACTAGGAACTCAATGGTAAAAAGACAGACGAAAACAGAGTCCGTATGTAGAAGTTATGAATTTTACGTAGTCATTTAACAATATAATCTTCTTATACTGTTAAATTTAAAATCAGTCGAGAATTAGCCGACGGAGTCAAAAGGAAAGTTGTAGATCTTATTTTTACCTACACGTGGATATAAAGAACGTCGAAAATGGAGCTCGTATGCAAAAGTTACAAATTTTTGAAAATCGGCTGATTTCCACCCTGTGTGCGATGCCACGTGTCAACACCAGGCTGTGCCTGGCTGTAGCCAGCTGGCTCACGACGTGAGCACCCTTTCTCACGACGTGAATCGGCCCAGACAGCCTATAAATATAGGCGTAAATCACCCCCAAAACACACACCTTTCATACCCTTTCTCTCCCATTACCCCCAAAACCTCTCTTCCATTCCCTAGTACTTCCTAAGTGCTAGAAGCGAGTCCCCGAGAGCACGAAGGCTCCAAGAAAAAGAGTTTTTTGGTTTGAAACTCTGTCCGCGTGGAGCCCGATTTTCAAGCAAACTTCCCGGTTCCGTCAAAGAAGATTATTTTTAGAAGCGAGGTGCTGTCCGGATCACTCCGTATCAGGTGAGTGTATAGTCACTTTCATCTTACACATCGATATGAAGTATTTTATGTGCTATGTGTATAGGTATATGTTAGCTATTTACATGAGATGTTGTTGAATGAAAGATCTATGCTTCTTTCTTTCAGATCTGAAACTTTTACCTTCAGATCTACACTTTATCTTTCACATCTAAGACTTTTCTTTTAGATCTGAGACTTTTTCTTTCAGATCTACACTTTCTCACCTCAGATCTAAGCTTTTTTTTTCAGATCTAAACTGTGTACTTTGAGATCTATGTTAGATGAAAGATCTGAACTTCTTTCCTTCGGATCTGAACTTTTTCTTCAGATCTAGACCGTATATATATTTTATGCTTTAAAAGTCAAGCTGGATGAAAGATGTAAACATTATTTTTCAGATCTAGACTGTATAAATATTTTATGCTTTGAAAGTATGTTGGATGAAAGATGTAAGCTTTGTTTTACAGATCTGGACCATGTATGTATTTTATATCTACAGATATGTTGGGTAGAACAATGGGTAGATGAAATAGATGATGTGCGTTAAAATGATGAGATCTACAGATATAGTCACTTTCATCCCCCCCCCCCTATGGTTGCCTTACGGACACATATGGCAGAGGAATCCCCGTAGCAGTAGTGTCCATCCCGATGAAATTCCTTAGGATAGGTCCCTTATAATAGGTGCTTTAGGGACGCAAAATGAGGATAACGGGAACGGGTAATCGGGTTAGTAATTTGATGAAAATAAATAATGAACTTGTTATTGTGGGTTGAAAACCCTATATGCTCACCAGGCTCCCCAACCTGACCCACTCAGTTTTCTTGTATTGCAGGTAGTGGCAAAAGCATAGTTGGATGACTTGACGAGAGATTATGGATTTAAAACCAGATTGTGTTTTGTGGCCTAAGATGTTTATTTCTTTTTGGTTTATGCTTATGGTCTGTATCGATGATTGACATCCCAAGTTTTTGTAATGTAATGAAATTACATTTCTTTAAGAAATGCTTTGACAAACTTTATATCATATTTTGTTTTGGGAACAAATTCCGCAATACTTTTCTTAAGAAGTTACTCTGATTTTTATTAAAAAAATCGGTCTTTTCTGACCGTAAAAATGGGGATGTCACAGTTGGTATCAGAGCATTAGTTTAAGCGAACTAGGAATTTTTAGGATTTCTAGACTTAAACTTAGAATTCTAAGCGATGATCGTGAGATGAGTGTCTTCCATATTTTAGACACGAGCACTAGTTTATTTTAGGAAAGATGCCTAAAATGCTTTTATGTGCTAAATGCTTTAAGCTTTCCTTACGTGCTATTATTTGTTCGGATCTATGGTCTGTTGCCGACTGGATCTGGAAACCTTATGTGTTTAGGATTCTAAGCGTTCGATTACGATATTAGAACTAGCATGTAACGTTTCGGAGTGATAAGGAGAATTTAAACGTCTATCGTGAAAAGAGATCTAAATTCACCTAATTTGGTGTATAGATCGAAATGGCAAGAACCCGAAGTGGAGCTGGAAACGTGAATGGGAACAGGAATCAGCAGCCTCGTCCCAAAGTGATTGAGCAGGTGCCGACAGTTGAAGTTGCACCTGAGCCAGTCACAATGGCTGGAGTTCAAGCCATGATTCGGGCTATGATGGCGGAGCAGAGGGAAGAGATGAGACAATTGTTGCTGAATAACAGAAATGAACCTTCGATGCCTATTGAACAACCAGAACGAAATGACGGAGAGTCTGAAGAAGGGAATAACATTCGCACTGTCAGTCAAGTGGAACCCCCGGTGATCAGGAGGAACAACCATGATGAAAGAGTCGAGAGGAACGAATGCAAGTATAAGGACTTCACAACCTGTAAGCCATCAACTTTCACGGGGAAATAGGATCCAATTGGAGGCATGGACTGGATATCGGAGATGGAATTGGCTTTCATAATATGTGGTTGCAAAGGCAAGCTACAGACCACCTTTGCAGTGCGACAGTTCAAAGGAGGTGTTGTTCGCTGGTGGAACACTATGGGGAAGACTCTAAGCCCCAATGAGCCACTGCAGTTGACTTGGGCAGAATTTTTGGTACACTTCAAGCGCAAGTACTGCTCAGCCCAAAACCTGCTTGAGCTAGAGAACCAATTCCTGACATTGAAGAAGGGAAACATGTCCATTGATGAATACACCAATGCCTTCACTGACAAAATGGAGTTTGCTTTGCGCATCGTTCTAGACGAGCTGACGAAAGTCGATAAGTATGCAAAGGGACTTCCATGGGAGTACGCTGTGCCAGTCCGCCAGGCACCTACTCTGGAGGCTCGCAACCTGTAGGTGTTTTTGAAGATGTACTCCATCCCCCCCCCTATGGTTGCCTTACGGACACATATGGCAGAGGAATCCCCGTAGCAGTAGTGTCCATCCCGATGAAATTCCTTAGGATAGGTCCCTTATAATAGGTGCTTTAGGGACGCAAAATGAGGATAACGGGAACGGGTAATCGGGTTAGTAATTTGATGAAAATAAATAATGAACTTGTTATTGTGGGTTGAAAACCCTATATGCTCACCAGGCTCCCCAACCTGACCCACTCAGTTTTCTTGTATTGCAGGTAGTGGCAAAAGCATAGTTGGATGACTTGATGAGAGATTATGGATTTAAAACCAGATTGTGTTTTGTGGCCTAAGATGTTTATTTCTTTTTGGTTTATGCTTATGGTCTGTATCGATGATTGACATCCCGAGTTTTTGTAATGTAATGAAATTACATTTCTTTAAGAAATGCTTTGACAAAATTTATATCATATTTTGTTTTGGGAACAAATTCCGCAATACTTTTCTTAAGAAGTTACTTTGATTTTTATTAAAAATCATAAACAAAATCGGTCTTTTCTGGCCGTAATAATGGGTATGTCACAAAGCGGTGGCCATGAGACCAGAGAACCGTAAGAGAGAGCGGGTGATCGGGTAGATTTCAGAGTTTGAGACTGATAGTCATGGGCTTATGACCTATCATGGGCGGATATGGGTGCCATATTCGGGTGGATCTCGACAGACTTTGATGGAGGAGGCCCATAAGCCGAGATTTTCTATTCATCCTGGGGACACAAAGATGTATTTGGACTTGAGAAGGGATTATTGGTGGCCCTGTATGAAGAGAGATATGGCATGGGTAGTCGAGGGATGCTTGACCTGTCGTCAGGTTAAGGCAGAGCACCAGCGTCCTCATGGCAAGTTGCAGCCTTTGGAGGTTCTCCTATGAAAGTGGAAGCAGATTTCCATGGATTTTATTACCAAGTTACCGAGGACTGCGCGAGGTGTTGATGCGATATGGGTGATTGTAGATCGGTTGACGAAGAGTGCTCACTTCCTGGTTATAAGTGAGAGCTCTTCTGCGGAGAAATTGGCCGAGATCTACGTTCAAGAAGTGGTGGCACGACATGGGGTGCCAACATCGATAGTGTCAGATCGAGATGTGTGTTTTACTTCCAGGTTCTGGAAGAAATTTCATGAGGAGTTGGGTACCCGATTGCATTTCAGCACCGCTTACCATTCATAGACCAACGGGCATAGTGAGCGGACGATTCAGACGCTCGAGGACATGCTACGCGCATGTGTTATGGACTTCGGTGGAAGTTGGGACACTTACTTGCCCTTGGCTGAGTTTTCATACAACAACAACCATCACTCCAACATCAGTATGCCTCCCTTTGAGCTTTTATACGGGACGAGGTGCCGGACTCCTATCTGTTAGGGAGAGGTAGGGTAGAGAGTGATGGGGAGCACTGAGATAGTTCTCAAGACAACATAGCAGATCCAGCAGGTCAGACAGAGGTTACTGCGACCCAGAGTTGTCAGAAGAGTTACGAAAACCGGCGATGTTTAGAGCTAGAGTTCCAGATCGAAGAGTATGTTCTCCTGAAGGTATCCCCATGGAAAGGGGTGATCCGATTCAGGAAGCGGGGAAAGCTAGGCCCTAGATACATCGGTCTTTTCAGAGTGATTGCTCGAGTGGGTAGGGTAGCTTATCGGTTAGAGGTGCCTACAGAGTTGAGTCAGATTCATAACACCTTCAATGTGTCCCACCTAAGGAAATGTGTAGCCGATGAGACGGCAGTGGTCCCTTTAGAGGACATTCAGATTGATGATCGCATGAACTACATTGAGAAACCAGTGAAGATTTTGGATAATAAGGTAAAGCTCTTAAGGAATAAAGAGGTTCCCTTGGTTCAAGTTCAGTGGCAGCATCGGAAGGGATCCGAGTGGACTTGGGAGTCGGAGTCCGAGATGCGGGAACAGTACCCATAGTTGTTTCCGGAGAATGGCTTCGAGGGCGAAGTCTGATTCTATTGGGGGAGAATTGTAACATCCCGACTCACAAGTATAATATTTAATTATATTATATTCATTTTGTCATGGCAACTCGACGAGTTGGAGATCCTAACTCGCCGAGTAGAGGTGGAGATACCCGCGTGATTTTTAGAGTCTACTCAACGAGTTGGAGGACCCAACTCGACGAGTAGGTGTTGAGTGAGGAAATCCTAATTTTCAGGGTTTGTACCCTATTTAAAGGACCTTAAGCCTTCATTTCCGCCTCCCTTATCATTTTGACACACTGAGAGAAACCCTAATCGAGCTGTATTCATCTGTAAGAGAGAGAGAGAGAGAGAGAGTGAGAGAGAGAGAGAGAGTCTAAAAGTGTGTGATTTGGTGCATTCTTAGAAGAAGATAGAAGAGAATAAGGCTTGGAACGAGAAGAAGGCCTTGGATTCAGTGTTCCTTCAGTACTAGCTGCTAATTGGAGGTAAAAATCTATCACCTTGATCATTGTTTGGTTAAATCTCTTTTTGAGGAAGTTTGTGGCCATTTCCATCTTCCTTTTGAGCCTTTGAGCCATTTGAGCATGACATGAAGTTGAAACTTCAGATTTGGACAGTTTGAGGTCCCTTGAGCATAACGATTCAATCTTTATCAAGCTATTGGCCAAGTTCCAAACATTAAACCTTCTTTAGAGCTTTGTTTTGGCATTTTGAGCCCTAGGTGCCATGCATGGACGTAAAGCTTGCAGCTTTACGTGGTATTTCAGCCTTGGGAGGCTAGATCTAGAGTTTGAGACTTCAGATCTACTTAGAATCGTCTGAATGGGAATTAGACTAGAGGGACTCGATGAGTGCATGAGCCAACTCGACGAGTCGGTTAGAGTTTTCCCCAAAAGTCTGGACACATGCAAACTCGACGAGTTGATGAGACACCTCGGCGAGTTGAGTTGGAGTTTTCCCGATTTTCTGAGAACAGGAGGAGCTCGATGAGTCGCATAGGTGCACTCGACGAGTTGGGTCAACATGGACTGTTGACTTGAGTGTTGACTTTCGTTGACTTTTAGGGTTTGGTCAAGTGATGGATATGGAGACCATGGAGGGATAATCTGGTCTTTTCACCCTTTCCAAGAGTTAGTAAAGGGATTAGCTTAATATCTTTAATATGGTTATTACAAAGTGTTATTTAGAGATGAATATGATATGTAGGCGGAGTCGAGACCGATCGTTGAGTACGAGACATACTTGCTTTGCTTACAAGGTGAGTCTTCTCACTGTACTTACCTGAGTGGTAATATTGAGTGACCGGAGGGTCTATTTGAGTTACTGACCGGAGGGTCTTATGTGCTTATTCTGAGTTATATGGTATTATGCATTTTGTCTTTGTGATTTATGTTGTATATTATATGTGCCTTATTGAGTTAGGATCGGAGGGTCCAAACCGAGTTGTGAGACTGGAGGGTATTCACTGAGATATCGGACAAGAGGGTCCGACCCGAGATGTGAGACCGGGGGGTCTTCACTGATACACATGACCGAAGGGTCCTTATTGAGATTTAGACATGAGAGGCTAATTATCTGTGCATGGTATTTTGGGGAACTCACTAAGCTTCATGCTTACAGTATTGTGTGATATGTGTTTCAGGTACTTTTCAGGATCGCAGGAAGACGTCGACTTGATTGTACACACCAGTTGGAGTTTATGTTTTTGAGGATTCTGGGATATTATCAAACATTTGTTGACTTGTGTTTTGACAACTTATACATTTGTGGTTTTTGAGAAATGTGATATTGGGTTTTATGTGATTTTAAAAATGAAAATTTTGTTTGAAAATTTAGAGTATTAATTGTTATTGTTACTGTTAGTGTTAGTGTTAATGTTACTATTGCTGTTACTGTTGATGTTATTATTATTATTAGCATCAAAACTCTTCAATTTCGACGTTTAATGTATGTTTTTAAGTATTCTAGTGATCCTATGTTGCATTTTATGTCATATTTAAGTGTTTAAAAATGTTTTTTTTTAAATCGAAATTCTGGATCGGATTAAACTGATTTGGATCATGCAAAGAAAAAACTAGTCAAAACCGGTTTCAAACATTAGGATTTTTGGCAAACTAGATTTCAGCTAACATCATCAAAAGTCAAAACCGGATCTGAATCGGATCGGATTAGATCGGGCCTTCGTGCACCTCTACTCATCATTAATCATGATGGGGGTGTGAACTATTATTTGATGTTGTAGTCTTTTACTTCATTTCTATGCATGTGAATTTGGTGTTTAGAATTTTTCTTATGCATTCTAATTAGCTTTTTAAAGATTTACCTGTTAGATAGGAAGATATTTTGATATTCATCATGTTTTTTCATTAAACATAAATGTATTTATAGATTTTATTTTGGAATCCTTTTATAACTTTAACACTACAATATAAAACTATATCGATATAACATGGACATTATCATAGAAACAATATAGTAAATAATATATAATACATCTTCTTAGTTTAAGGATAGTTGTACGGAAGACTATTCTTGAGTTTGTCTTGAGTGGCTCTTGAATCTGACTTGAAACATAATTTTGAACTACGCTTTGAATTGATGCATTTGAAATTTCGAAACATATATTGGAAGAATATTTGTCGTGACGTCGACTTGTCTATGAAAGAATAGATGAATTCTTAATGTCGAATGAGGTAGTATTAGGCAGACTAGAGAAGTGAAAGTGTTCGACATGAAAAATGTGTTTGATAAAGTTTCAAGTCAAAAGAAGAAAGGATAACCTTAGGAATGGAGGTTTTGACATGTTAAAATGCATTCCCACCGGCAAAAATCTAATACACATAACTACAATGTCTAATTTTCTGGCGATAACATAAAATGTATAGATAAAGTTACATAACTCATTGATCTAGGTAGATCATTGTTGTTTTTTATCATTCTTTTTAGACAGATTTTGTAGAGTATTTGCGAAAATATTGTGTAAAAATGAAAATGGAATATTTTTAGATTTATATATGCATGATTCCGAATCATGTCGTAAACCCATTATATTAGCCCACCATAAAAATTGTTGTCCACCTCTATTTTCGCAAATAGCGACCTGCAAACATTATGACTATGTTTGGTATTTACGAGGGTAACGAACTTTCGATTTTGTTTATATTTCGTCACTTAATCTTTTTTGGTACATAATTTACCAGTAAACTTATTTTTTGTGTTAAAAAAATATCATTAGACCGGTTGATGCACGTCATACGGGTATTTTATTTACAAAAAATAAACTCATTGGTAATTATGTACACAAAAAAGAAAGTGATTAAATGGGAACAAAAGTAAATCTATTAATTTGTAAAATATTCATTTTTATAAATTTTTATTTTGTAATGTTTTTAAAATCTGGTTCTTATCTTTATAAAAAACAATTATTTAAGTATTAAAATATGATTTACCAACCACCGTGATTATAATAAATGCAAATTATTCTAGTGATCTTTCAAACATTATTTCACTTGAAACTTAATATGTTTTTACTTTTTTTTTAGTTTTCACAGATATGAACATAAACACTTTCACAAACATTTAAATAATGCATACAATTTAAGAACAATATTTTTCTCTCTTAAAACATCAAACATTACCCTTTTATTAAAAATCTCAAAAGTTTAATATATTTTTTCTTTTTTAGAACCGTTTGTCCCACTCAAATATTGATGCTTGATATTCCTGCCTACTTACATTTTTGTTTGTAAAACCTTAAAATCGAAGTTTCTAATAAAATTATATTTAATTCATTAATTGCTTAGATCGGTATAAGAAAATTATTAAAAATAGACTTATGGAATATTTTTTTATAAAATGAAATTAATAGAGATTTTAATAAAACATTTCATGGTGGACCGAGCTGCTCACCAACCTTTTCCGTATATACGAATACGTATATACGTATAGCAATCTTTTCTTGACTTATTAATATATATAATTATATATAAATCAATCAAATGTGAGCAATTTTTAGTTTAACATTCGAACATTCTGCTCGGTTGAACCCGTCTTCCCCCTCCCCTTTCTCTCTCTTCAAACCGGAGCATTTAAATTCCGGCGACCAAACGCCGTCGCCATAAAAATAGGCTAATAGTTGACAGCTGCAACTAAATGAAGTGTTTTCACTTTAGTACTGGAGATAGGAGAGCCAACGACGAGGACGGTGTCCTTTCCAGGTCGTCGACCAGGGTATCCTGGGCGCGTTCCCTCAGCGTTGCATCCACCAGCTTTGAAACTACTCGTCGGTCGGAGTTTGATTCAGATAGCAACTCTAGAGACCTCAGTGACACCGTAGGATTCTCTGAGCTCTTATCTCAGCGCCGTGCCAACGATCTGCGAGTTTTTAAGTTCGCTGAGTTGAAGTCTGCGACCAAGGGATTCAATCGATCGCTTGTGATCGGAGAGGGGGGATTTGGTTGTGTTTACAGAGGAGTTGTTAAGTCCGCCGCCGTGGCCGATGCAGGTAGCGATGGAGATCGGTATTTGGATGTTGCTATCAAGCAGTTGAGCCGTAATGGATTCCAGGCATGGCTTTTTGCCCTTTTCTCCGTCGTTTTATTTTCTTTATTTAATTAGATTTTCAAATAAATTACTGTTTCCCGAGTGTTTTTTTTAGAGAACTCCACACACAACTCCAGAATCCATGGATTTGCAGGTTTTGCAACCACAAGCACCATTAATCACGAAAAATATCTGAAAAACTATTTTTTTATGTGTGTATATAACTATATATGGATTTATATTCTAACGCACTAGCTGCCTATGAATTTTCTACGTTGAATAAGAGTATAAGACAAAAGATCTTATATAAACAAGAAATTCTCGGTGGAAACTACAGTTGTCAGAACGTCAAACTTATCTAAAAAACGATACAGTTTACAATTCTACCAGCACATTGTACACCCTTTTGATTCTGCTACTGTTCTATATAAGTATACAAAATATGTCCTATACACATAATGCAGTGGTTGGAGCTAAACAATTATAGTAATATAACAACAAAAGGAAAGATTGGAATGGATTACTCATCTTTAGGTCTAGTAATTGGTAAAGAATTAAAGTTTCTTTTAGCTTTTATGAACGAAAGCTTTTTATGAATGAAAGTTTGATGTGAAAAACAACAAAATTTAGTACCTGTCACAAAAATAATTGTGCATCTGCTCAAATGTAAACATCAAGCACAACTTTTTACTGTTTGGAGGTGTAATTCAATTCAATTCAGTATTCGTACCATGTATTTAAGAATTGAAATTATTTTGTCACCAAATATCTAAAAGGGTTTGTTTTCATCTTAGAGCAAACATTTGATCGATTGCTTACTCATCACTCATAAGAAGTAATTCAGAAACCTGGTATTACTAATTTTCTGTATTGAATGTTAATGTTTGTCTTCTGAATAAAATGTTGATAACAATTTTGTTCCATTGATAAAGTTTTCTTTTTCTTTTTCTTTAATGTTGACTAGACTTGCAGAAAAATTATTGTTTTGTCCACCATAGACTTGTACATCACTGGACCAGTCTCAAATCAAAATTACCATTGGATACCCTTTTTAAATCTGACTTCTTACTCTATGTTCACATGAAACCTTTTCAAAACATTAGATTCATATGACATAAACGTAAATCAATCAAGATTTATTAACATCTTGTGGTGGGGTACTTTTTTGATAATTTTATTTTGTTGTCTTATGGATTTTTCTTGAAATTCTATGTTCTTAGTGTTCAGGGGCATAAGGAGTGGATTAATGAAGTCAACTTTTTGGGTGTAGTCAACCATCCAAATCTTGTAAAGTTAGTTGGATATTGTGCAGAAGATGACGAAAGAGGGATTCAAAGGCTTTTAGTGTATGAACTCATGTGCAATAAAAGCTTGGAAGATCATCTTTTGGGACGTGTCCATTCTCCTCTTTCATGGATGACACGCTTACAAATTGCACTTGGTGCAGCTCGTGGTTTGGCTTATCTTCATGAAGAAATGGATTTCCAAGTAATCATTTATTTCACTCTAAATGCAACAAATAGCAACCTACTTTCACTCATTTGATATATATTTTTATATAATGCAGTTGATTTTTCGTGATTTTAAAACCTCAAATGTTCTTCTGGATGAAGACTTCAACCCAAAGCTCTCGGATTTCGGTCTAGCAAGACAGGGTCCCACTGCTGGACTGAGTCATGTTTCAACAGTGGTATACTAATATTTATTATTCTTTATTCTTTCATTTATTTTTATTATAAAAATTTATAATATTTGTGGTATTTAAATTTTAAGGTGGTGGGGACGATAGGTTATGCAGCGCCTGAGTATGTGCACACGGGGAGACTGACATCAAAAAGCGATGTGTGGTCGTTTGGGGTGGTGGTGTACGAGCTTATCACAGGTAGGCGAGCGGTGGAACGAAACTTGCCACGAAACGAACAGAAGCTATTGGAATGGGTGAAGCCTTTTATTTCAGATTCGAAAAAATTCCATCTTTTAATGGACCCACGTCTCGAAGGAGACTTCTCCCTTAAATCCGCACAAAAACTATCTTCTTTAGCCAATAAATGCCTCACAAAAAACCCCAAATCCCGACCCAAAATGAGCCAAGTAGTCGAAATGCTCGAGCAAATCATCAAGGATACATCACCGGAACCGGAACTGGAATTACAACCGCAACTGGAATCACAACCGGAACCGGAATCACAGCCGGAACTGGAACCGGAACCGGAATGTGTTAAAGAAGAAGGTGATATGAAAAAGCAAGTGAGTGGTAATTATATAAAGAGGGTTTTTGATTTTAAGGAATTGGTTACGTTGAGGAACAGATCGATTGGGAGATTGGATTGGAGGCATTGGACAGCTGGCAGTGTGAAACATAATAGCGTGTGAATTGTGATATGTTAATTGTGAAGGTGTTGTTTCTGTGTTCATTGTAAAATGTGTTTGTAGTAGTAAAGGATTTTTTGTACAAACTAAAGGGAAAATGTACGGATTATTTTCTCGACTTGAGATCTAAGTAAGTGTCACTGTTAATGAAATTATTGTAACGTTTTCTTATTTATTTAGCTGATTTCTTAATGTTCATAAGATAGAAATTATAACATAGCTGGACATTTTGGACTTATTTAACATGAAATGAGTTAAAATTAGAGACTTGGTCATCATATGCAACTTTGTAGAATCTATATTTTAAAGGATACCATATGTTGACTTATTTATGGGAAACCAACACGAAAGTCTTTCTTTGTTGATAAAAAACCAATTCTTGAATTTTCCTCAAACAGTCAAACTTTACAAGCTTCTGAAATTTGGAGATATTCTATTAACGATACTTGGACTTGGCAACTAAATTTATATACCAAAGAGTGGTGGACTTGTTTTTTCTAAAGTAAATGCCTATAACCTTTTAAATCGTTTTATTGAAAATATAGGTTTAATTATTTTAATAAGTTAATTCTTCTATAAAAATTAAACATCAGTTGTTTATAAAATTCAAAATAAAGAACTAGAAAAATACATGTGGGTGAGTGGGCCAACGAGTCAATCAAAGCCGCTGTGACCTGTTAAAAAAATTACTATATGATTTGATGTCTCATAGATTTAAATACAGATTTACTAAACATTGTATGGGTATTTTGTTGAATACCAAATCACAAAATCAGCAACCAGATGACCAAAAGTTAAGAATAAATTAAACTTCAGGGATGACTTTTGTAGCTTCCTTGAATTTAGAAACAAACTTAAAACTTAGCCCAAATAAGTGTACAATCATTTGGCCCAATTAGTCCTCTTTTCCTACAAACCTTGAGGCCTGGGATAAGAAGTGTTCCCAATTGGGAGTGTTCCATGAGTCGAGTGTCTTCGGGGCTTGCTTCCCTTCGGGTCCTGAAGCTGCTCGAGTTCTTTGACCACTTCCACCATAGTGGGCCTAAACCTGGGCTCAACCGATATACACCGTAATGCAACGGTTGCAACCGCATAGGCCCCTTCCAGTGTATACTGGCCCTCGAGCCGGTTGTCTATAACCCGAAACAGTTTACGTTTGTGGGCCAAGTAAGGTTTGGCCCACTCAACTAAACTGTATTCGTTCGATGGCCTGTTCTTGTCTACTGCTCTTCGGCCCGATAACATTTCAAGAAGAACCACCCCAAAACTATACACATCACTCTTAGACGTCAAGTGACCTAAAATGAGAAGCCAAAAAAAAAGAAACATCACAAAATTGTACGAAATAGCAACGTGTTTTATAGTTTGAAAAATCTATCCAATTATAGCTGTAAAAGTTCAAAATTGTTTTGTATTTGGATGACAGCTACAAATTGGTGGATTTTTCGAAGTGTAATATTGTAATGGAAAGAAATGA
The DNA here is from genome assembly GCF_052849685.1 of Lactuca virosa. NCBI lineage: Eukaryota > Viridiplantae > Streptophyta > Magnoliopsida > Asterales > Asteraceae > Lactuca > Lactuca virosa. The sequence continues at coordinate 428,362,784 of NC_136430.1, forward strand.
AAATTAAAATGCTATGATAAAGAAATCAATGAAAGTATGTTGCTATTTCTTGATACAGAACACTGTTCTTGCATACCTGTTGCTAGATACTCGGGTGCCGCGTATCCGTAGGTTCCCATGACTCTAGTAGAAACATGACTCTTATCACCGGTTGGTCCATCTTTCGCGAGCCCAAAATCCGACAACTTTGCATTGTAGTTCTGTATTATAACGTCATTGTAAAATTACCAAACTACCCTTAAGCTTTAACCAGATTTTGGACGTGCATTTGAAGTGCTTGCTTATCGGTGTTTGACAAAAACTTATTCTTATTATGATTATTTAGGGCCGAAATAATAAAAGATTTGGAGAAGCATGCAAGAAGTTGAAAGAAATTGATTGTTGAGATAAATGTAAAGTTACCTAACTACCCTAAGAAACGTAATCTATACTTGTGAACAACACAAACTTACCGAATCTAGCAACACATTAGAAGTCTTGAAATCACGATAAATCACTTTTGTTTTTGCATTGTGAAGAAAAGCAAGGCCTTTAGCAGCCCCAAGAGCAGCCTTCAAACGAAGACTCCATGACAACGGTTGAAAATATGATCCTCCTATCGATCAGTCATATACAAAAAAAATTATTTCTATTCGATTTGTGTAAATCGAGAAAATAAAATAGAAAATAAACGAAAACTTACTCCTGAATAAGTGATTTTCCAAGCTTCCACGAGGCATGAACTCGTAGACTAAAAGTCTTTGTTCGTCCTCTAAACAGTAACCAATTAGTTCCACGAGATTTGGATGTGAAAATTGTCCGAGATAATTCACTTCTGCCTGAAAATACCGAATCCAAAAACAAATTAAGTTGAAGAACCAAGAAATTGAATTGGAAAAAACTCAACCTTTTATTATGTGTTAAAATGCAATGGCAACGTCCTTTCATTGATGTGTGTTTATCATTGATTTGTCATCCAAATACAAAGAGATTTTAGCTGCTATAATCACGTAAATTTTTCAAAAGTATAATATCCTGACAAGAAAAATTGATAGTAAAATGCTATAATCGGGTAGATATTTAAATTAGGTTCCTTCAAAAACGAAAATAAGATAGTATAATACATGGTATAAATGAAAATATGTTGTTATTTTTTACATGGTAAGTAAATCACAAAACAAGGACCAAAATGGGTGGAAGCTTTCAAAAGAACGTCCCACGACAAAAAAGAATCAATCATTTTTAATGAAAATCATGTATTTCACGATATATGATTTTTTTCAAAGTTCTTTTTGAAAAAGATTTTTGTGATAGGCATTAGACAATCACACGAAACCAGCTTTTTGATAAAACCATCGTTATCTTAATTGCTTATTATATTTTTGTAATTATTGTAATTATTATATAGTGATCATCGATAATAATTATTGTAATTATTATATAGTTGAAGGATAAAAGTTTACTCATGAAAGTTTTAACCAAAAATGGCGTAAAAAATGGATAGAGATTCAGATAAAAGTAATATTGAAAAAGTGAGGCTCACCAGCCACTCCCTGTGACCTTGAAAGCTTTCTTGATTAAGCTTTTTGACAGCAATAACAAGACCTGTTCCAGGTTTAGTAGCAGCAAAAGTCTGTTCATCGATCCAACCCTTGAAAACCGATCCAAATCCGCCTTCTCCGAGCACACTATCCGGCCGGAAGTTCCTCGTCGCCATCTTCAGATCGGAAAAACTGAAGCTTTTCAAATTCGACGACTGCAATATCTCACCTTCGCTCCGTGGAGTTGCTGGCATAGATGAGACCTTACTGCTATTTTGAGTCCCAACATCACCACCACTCTTTGAAATCACTCCTGAATCATTATTCATTCATTCACAAAACATTAATTTAAATCAAGTTTATGCACTAAAATGATTTAAAGAAGCAAAGACTCACAACAAAAACAAAAGCAAAACACAGAATACAAACACACCCCTCAAGTTACGCATCATCAAGTTCAATAGACATATATGAGTATTAGTATGTCCAGTTATAATACCGGAGTGAAACGGGCTCGTATCTTTGGTTTCAGCACTGAAGCAAATTCCCATTGGAATTCGTGTTTCTGGGTGGCTGCTCTCACTTTTCAAAACTCTTCAACTCAATAGTCAATGGCACCTTTAAACAAAACTACACCTTCATATCCAACAAAAAGATCAATAACATCCCAAACATATCTGGGTGTAAAAATCTTGAAACGGAAGATGCTGCTATTTTTCTTAGGAGTACTCTAAACACACTTAAATCACAGGCACCCTGAACGGCTGAATCAATTCGCACCAATTTCTTGAAAACCCATAAAGTTTGAGCACAGAGAGCAGTGTTAGGCTTATAGGTGTTTTGAGCAGAGGAAGTTAGTGAGGTGAGAGAGAGAGAGAGAGAGAGAGAGAGAGAGGGAGGTTGGGAAGAGATAGCATTAATGGGGAATTGGCCCCATTTCAAGTGTTTGTATCTTTTATTGTTTGGAGTAAACAATGGAACAAAACCACAATTATGAATAACCCCTTTAGCAAATTGATAGTAGGATAAACGATAGACATTAGCTTCTAATTCAAGTTTTTAACTGTAATATTTATTAATTGATGTTATAACTTATTGACATGGTAATTAAGGTTGTGGGGTGTGGAAACCGGAAAGTAGTGGTCAATCTATAACCTAAATGTACATGATTTCTAATTAAAGGAAACATAAAATGCTAAAAAGTCAAACAATATATATATATATGACAGATCTTTACCAACTGAGTTATATCCCCCGAACCAAGTGGAGTATGCATGAGGAGTCACACACTTCATCTATTCTTTTCCCTGGCCCAGCTGGGTCATCGTGGATGTCTAAAGACCTCACCTCACTCGTGAAGTAAATCACCGCACCTACGGTCCAACCAATTGGGAGAGAATAAATAGATTCTTTTTCAGGAGCGATGCATCCTTCCCGAACGCAACATACAACTCTCTGTTATACTACGCTCTTCAAGTGTGCATGTTCCCCCCCTTCTTCCTTACCATGAAATGTCTTTGTGAAATAACTCCGATGAGAAAAAAAGGCATTAAAAGCCTCCTGACCCAACCCTAGACACTCTAAGATCCTTTTTCAAACATGCTTCCATTTCGATCGGGTAGAACCAATAAAAAATGATGGGTTTGTTGGTGAATTGTTTCACTGATTGTATTTAAGTGTAATGGATTGACTTGTT